>NC_025703.1:23973529-23980252 GCF_000633955.1 Camelina sativa | reverse complement strand
TAAGAAAAACGTGTTGTCGATTTTCCCAAGCATCCTCTAATTGATGAAGTGTCCACTGTCCACATATCCTGATGATTCCTCTTCTATATGGTAGCCGTAAATTATTTACAACAAATACAACGTTTAATAGCCGTTAACTATTCTCAATATTTACTATGTATAATAATTTAGAATAAATTTCTAGAGAGTTCTTGAAAATTCGAATTGCGCGTGACTTCACGCGCCCTTAAAATTTTCTCCCAAATATTTTTTTTCTGCGATAAACCTAGATTTCACGATTCTGCCTCTCCGGTCACCGGCGTTCCTTGCCAGTACCGTGAGAGGGCTCCCTGTTGTTTATCTTCCTTCTTTGTAGCGTTGTTTGTTTGCTCCGATGGTGGTGGCTTGGATCTTCTCCTTTATCTGAAGCCTCGTGTTGGTGGTAAGCCGTCGCGTGGAAAGAGAATACTCACCAAGGGGGTTGAGTTGCCGTCTCTGTGGCTGCTTGAGGACGTCGGCTTGAGTGTTCTACGGTGTCTCTCGTGGGTCTTGGGGGGGGAACGACTTTCTCTCGTGCGACCGTTCTAGATCTAGTCTTAGATCTTGGTTTATGGTGGCTTTGATGTGGTGTGGGAGCAACTCAGTTTCCTTACGGGGTTGGGCTTGTGGCGTCTCTAGACTCCGGTATAGCTAGCCGGTCTCTTCTCGCCTTTCTTCCTTTTCAGTTGGTGTTGATCCAGTTCCTTAGTTGCCCTGCGGTGCTTCTGTTTGTTGGTGTCACTCTCGGTCTCTCCTCCATCGGTTCTCCTGCTTCCAGTTACTGAGATTGAGGATTTTGGTTGTTCTTGTGGCGGTTAAGCTCGCCGTGGGTGGGTTTTTTTTTTGGGTTAACGGTGAGTCTCCTCTGTCTTGTGGGCGTTGGTGTCAGTTTCGTCTTCTGTTTCTACTAGTTTGTGGCTCTTCATCAGGTCCCCTTTTCTCTGTTCTGGTAGTTCAATGTTGGTGTTTTTCATTTCGTGCAACAGTTTTTGGAGGTCTATGTTATACCCGAGTGGAGTCTCATGAGAAGAATAGAGGCAGCGCTTTGGTCTAGGTGGCATTACTTATCCGTGGGAGATGGTTCCTGTTGTTTGGAATAGGAATGGTGAACGAAGGTGGTTTCTCTGGTTGCCCGTAGATGCTCATGTAACCGTCGGGTTTGTGCGTTAGTCCGCTTTTGTCATTGTGTTTTTGTGTTAGTTTGCGGAGAAGTTGTAGGCGCCTTATCCGGAGGTTTTGAAGGCTGGCCTCATTTAGGATTTGGTTTGCTCGTGGCAACTAGGATGGGACTATGGAAATCACACAAATTTCCGAGTTTGGCATCTCAGAATCGGTGTTTTCTCTTTTGTTTTCGATCGGATTAACGTGTTTCTCTATTGCTGTTTTTGTTGTCCGTTTATTCTGTAGTTTTTTGTTTTTTTTTTGCTACTTGTGTTCATTGTAATTTCTGTCAAAACTCGAAAATGGTAGAAATACTTCACATTGATACCAAAAAAAAATTCTTTTTATTTAGACAGGGGAGATCAGAATGAATATAATTCGTTTTTGGAAATATATAATAGAAATATTTTACTACCAGGGGAAACAATATTAATAATTCAAACTATTAACACTTTATTTCCCTAAAAAAAATTTCCAAAAATTTAACATAAAAGTGTTAATAGTTTGAATTAGTAATTAAAAAAATCACCCGAAAAATAAATCATAATTTCTTTCAGAATGTTAATTACTCGAATTTTTGAGAATCCAATGTTACCTTATTTAGTTTTAATATTGATTCGAACGCAAAAAACTTCTCCTTTTTTTTTTTTCTTACAATTTCCTAAAATTGATCTTTGCTTGCTTAAGTCAAAGACAAGAAGAGCAATCACAGTTTCTCAATCAAAGCCACCTTTCACTGCTTTCAAACTTACCTATTTTATTTTTTGAAAAGAAACCATCTCACGCGCTTTATTCATTCCTCTTCTCTTCTCTTCTCTCTCTCTCTCTCTCTCTCTCTCTCTGAAAAAACCATTAATGACATAAATAAACAAATCTTATCATTTTTTTTTTCGTACTCTGACAAAGTAATAGAGAAACCAAAAAAAAAAAAAGATTGAATCATCATCACCATCGTCAATCTAAAAACTTCCTCGATCTAGGGGGAATCTATAATTTTCACTTTTGTATCTTTCATTGATTTGGGTTTACTCGAAATAGGTAACTTGAGTCTTTTTCTTTCTTTGCAACCGCGTGAACCTACTAGCGAGCGAGCGAGCGAGCGTTTCCGCAAATGTGACAGCTCATCACTCTCTCAACTTCATACACTAGTTATATTAAGTTAACGAAGCAGGTACGACCAAATACTTTGTCTGAAAAAAAACAAGAAAAACGCGGAGTTATGGGATTCATCGACGGTTCTTTGCTTCGGCGGCTGATTTGTCTTCTTAGTCTCTGGTGTCTTATCGGTGGAGGAGTCACGGTGGTTGTGGCGGAAGAGGATGAGCGGAAAGTGATACATAGAGAGCTTAATCAGACTCCTACTTGGGCTGTTGCTGCTGTTTGTACTTTCTTCATCGTTGTTTCTGTTCTTCTTGAAAAAGTACTTCACAAAGTTGGAAAGGTCTGTTCTTTTTTTTTAAATTTAATTTTGGGGGTTTGTGCCAAATCTTTGTACTTTTTGTTGGATTTGAGGGTTTAGTGGAGATGGGTTCTCTTTGCTTTGTGAAAAGGAACTGTCTTTGTCTGAGATTTTGGGTTTATGTTCGTGTTTTGAATTGGCAAATTTGTCTTAAAGTGATCCACTTTGTTCTTGATTTAGGTTCTATGGGATCGGCACAAGACAGCTCTTCTCGATGCCTTGGAGAAGATCAAATCAGGTCAAAAATTGCAAATGTTATTTTTACTACTTTGTTTTTTTTTTGTCAATTTCTGTTCTGTTTGGAATTTGCAAGTCTGAGTCTTACCCCAAGGAAGAATTTTTCGATTTTTAGATACATTCTTGGTTATTTTTTTTTTATCTAAATTCATTCCATTTTAAACTTGTTGATTATGACTTGTTGCAGAGCTGATGGTTCTTGGATTCATCTCTTTGCTTCTGACATTTGGACAAAGCTACATTTTGACGATTTGTATCCCTTCACATGTTGCTCGTACGATGCTCCCGTGTCCTGCTCCTAAACACTTGAAAAAAGAGGAAGATGACGACAATGGTGAAAGTCACAGGAGACTCTTGTGGGTTGCGCACAGAGTCCTATCAGGAGGTGAAGCATCTCCCACAAAATGCAAGAAGGAGGTGAGAGTTTGTTAAATATCTCATTCAATAACTTGTTTGCCTTGTTGATCTGAAGATTGTTAATGCGTGTCAATGTTAAATGATGGTGCAGGGTCATGAAGAGCTTATCTCTGCTGAGGCACTTCATCAATTGCACATCCTTATATTCTTCTTAGCCATTTTCCATGTTATGTACAGCTTTTTAACTATGATGCTTGGAAGGTTGAAGGTACTTAAGAGTTCAACATCTCAGTTTCGTTTACAGAAAGTTTTTGGCTTGTATTAAAGATTTGTTGGTCTTTTCAGATTCGCGGATGGAAGCATTGGGAGAAAGAGACATCATCCCATAATTACGAGTTTTCAACGGGTACGCTAATGCACTTTCTCTGACCTTGAGGCTACTCTATCTCAGTTCTAGTCTTAATCCTTGCGGTGTTCCTGAGCTCGATTCACTATACTGTGTGTTTGTTGTTCTTGCTTTATATAGATACTTCCAGATTCAGGCTAACTCATGAAACGTCTTTTGTAAGAGCGCACACCAGTTTCTGGACTCGGATTCCAATCTTTTTCTATATTGTAAGAACCATCGTCTTCTTGCTTCTATTCTATTCTTAGTCAGCTCAAGATAATGTAGCACACATACCAAATTTACTATTCGGTACTATTCTTGATATGGCTCTCACTTTAGACGAATACAATGCATTTTTCAGGGATGTTTTTTCAGACAGTTTTTCAGATCCGTTGGGAAAACTGACTATTTGACATTGAGAAATGGATTCATCGCTGTGAGTTTTTTGACTTACAGTCCAAATTTCGATTTAGTATAGAGAATATTGATCTTGCTGAGTCGCTCTATTGTGGTTTATGAAGGTTCATCTAGCTCCGGGAAGTCAATTCAACTTCCAAAAATACATTAAAAGATCGTTGGAGGATGATTTCAAGGTGGTCGTTGGAGTCAGGTAAACTTATAACACTTTCTACAAACATTGGTGTTTATCCCTATAGCTTATATCTAATGCTTGTGTCTTATTGCAGCCCTGTCTTGTGGGTATCTTTTGTGTTATTCCTCCTCCTAAATATTGAAGGTGAGTATCTAAGTCACTAAGTGTATAAAATTTTGTTCAACGGACTTGTTATAATCTTCTTCCTCGGTATCTCAGGCTTCAAGATGATGTTCATTGGCACTGCAGTGCCGGTTATCGTAAGATATCTTTCACTTTAATTCGGTGAAATCTTCCAAGTAATAATATTTCAAAGGACTCACAGTTATTGTTTTTTTTGGTTTCAAGATAATTTTAGCTGTAGGGACAAAGCTTCAAGCGATAATGACAAGGATGGCTCTCGGAATCACGGATAGACATGCGGTAGTTCAAGGAATGCCGCTTGTACAAGGCAACGATGAGTATTTCTGGTTCGGCCGTCCCCATTTGATTCTCCATCTCATGCATTTCGCCTTGTTTCAGGTACTTAAAGAAACAGAGAAATCCCTAAACACAAAACACAGATCCTTTTCTTTATTTTCTTGAATCGTTTCTTTTACATTTTGCAGAACGCGTTTCAGATCACGTATTTCTTCTGGATATGGGTAACAACTTAGTTTTTTCCGTTGCTTTTCATATGCATTTCTTTCTTGACAAGAGTACATAATTCTCTGTTCCCTCGATGTAAATGCAGTATGAATTTGGAAATAAGTCATGCTACCACCCTAATTTCAAGATTGCACTTGTAAAAGTAGCTATCGCGTAAGCATCTAATCTCAGACACGTGTGAAAGATATTGAGCATGTCTACACAGCATGATCATACCACTAATCCTGTTTCCTTTTTACTTTCTCTTGCAGTGTAGCAGTATTGTGTCTTTGCAGCTACATCACACTTCCTCTCTACGCACTCGTAACTCAGGTAACTAACTTTCCATATTGTTCATATATGCTTACTGAAACTTGACATTTCTGTTCAATCTCTAAGCTAAGAAGTCTCTGTGATTTAGATGGGTTCGCGGATGAAAAAATCAGTATTCGATGAACAAACATCAAAGGCACTCAAGAAATGGAGAATGGCAGTGAAGAAGAAGAAAGGTGTGAAAGCCACCACTAAGAGACTTGGTGGAGATGGAAGCACGAGCCCTACATCATCAACAGTTAGGTCTACTTCGTCTGTACGATCATTGCAACGTTTCAAGACCACACCACATTCGATGAGATACGAAGGACTTGACCGTGAAACATCGGATCTCGACACAGACAACGAAGCTTTGACTCCTCCTAGGTCTCCTCAAAGCTTCGAGCTTGTTGTGAAGGTTGAACCAGATTCTATAGAGACAAAGACTGGTGAGACTAGCCGTGACACTGAAACTGATTCTAAAGAGTTCTCTTTTGTCAAGCCCGCACCGAGTAAAGAACCATCGCAAGACCGGTGAGAGACTAGCCGTGATGGTAAATCTGATTCTAAAGAGTACTTTTCAAGTTAAGCCTTCCCCGAGTAAAGAACCATCGCAGTAAAAGAATCAGAATCTGTCACTGCGGAGCATTGTTTTTGGTTTATTTATCTAATACCTTTGTAAATCAAATGCCGTGGTGAAAAAGTAATGTATTGATGACAATAGTAATTAAATTAGGATTTGCCCTTCTTCCATTGCCAAATTATAACAGTCCAGATT
Organism: Camelina sativa; assembly: GCF_000633955.1. Taxonomy (NCBI): domain Eukaryota; kingdom Viridiplantae; phylum Streptophyta; class Magnoliopsida; order Brassicales; family Brassicaceae; genus Camelina; species Camelina sativa. The sequence goes on along the minus strand of NC_025703.1, from coordinate 23,974,323 downwards.
CTGCCATTAGAGATTCGGCGTAAGAAAATGAGGGACAAATATTAGAACCAATTTAGTAAAATTCATTAAAGCCTACTCAAATTTTGTCAAAGCTAATTCGAAACAAAAGCTATACAACACAAAGAAGAAAGTTTTGCTTTATTTATCTAATGATTTGTCAATCTTAGTTATGATGTTCTCTATAACGTTGGTTTGGTTCTCAGTTTTCTAATTAATTGATTAAACCAAAAGTCGAGTTGAGATGAGTGGTAACACTTGAGCCACAATTAAGTTATATGAGTGGTAACACATGATTGAGGACGGTTTGTTTTTTGTTTTGTAACCCATAAATGATATATCTCACAAGGTGCCTCTTCATCGTCCTACTGGTCTAATTAATATCACTACATTGGCTCGAGGTTTTTCACATCTCCTTAAGAGTGAGTTTCCAAGGATTTGATGTATTCGTTTCTCTCAATAGTGTCTATAAATTTCAACCTTTTTTTTTTTTNTTTTGTTGATTAGGGTCTAAATGGTTTTGATTTTTTATTTAATGTGGAAGCAACCAAAGCATGAATGAATAGAGAAATAAGACGAGAGATTAAACAAGGCAGCAACTAGTTTTTATACCGATCACTATTAAACAAGCTAGGCTCGCAGAGAAGTATTTCATTAATCTAGCAAAAACGAGCACATCAATTTATTCCCTTGTCTATCAAACCTAAACATAATTTAAGAAAAGAGAAAAATAAACTCCGCGAAAATCCAAATGATTATATATTTTTTATTACACAAAAAAAAAAAAAAAAAAAAAA
>NC_025703.1:23949628-23973392 GCF_000633955.1 Camelina sativa | reverse complement strand
AAAAAAAAAAAAAAAAAAAAAAATCTAGTAGAAAACATCTCAAGTGTAGAGAAGGGCGGGTAGCTAGGATTTGACCTTGGAAGGAAGAATGGTGAGCGAGCGAGCGGTAGATGTAATAAATTACGACGCTTTCACACTATCAAAGTCACAAGTCACAAGTCACATTACTCACGAGACACAAAACCATAAAAACTTTTCTTTTCTTTTTTTTTCTATAAAAGATCGAAACTTTTGTTTTTGACATTTTCCTAAAATCTCTCTATGTTTTAGATACGCGCGTAATTAATAACCGCTTTATAATAGGGTCCATTCACAGGTCCACATATGGAACAAAAAAAAAGTTATAATTTAAAAACTTATAAAGTTATTTTGTTAGTGATGATGTGTTGAAGTATTTGCATGAATGGAATAAATGGGGAAAGATAAGCATTTGCAACGTACATACAAAGTAATGACAAAAATCTCTTTTTATTTAATATATATACTACACAACAAGGTTCATCTTAGGAATAATTTAGGGAAACAAAATGGGTCCATTTCATCAGCAAAGCAGAGAGAGGCTTCTCTCGCAGCAGAATAATGAATCCAACTGGTGTTTCCGCGGGGTCGCCAAGTTGTACGAGATGGGACACTCTGATCCTCGGAAGCTCTTCTTCGCCGTCAAGATGGGAATGGCTCTCTCTCTCTGCTCTGTCGTCATATTCCTCAAGGAGCCGCTGCATAATGCTAGTAAATACTCTGTATGGGGCATCCTTACTGTCGTCGTGGTTTTCGAGTACTCCGTAGGTATTTGAATTTCATTCTTGATTTGATTAGATTTGGGAAAGCTTGCTTTGTTGTTTCATGTTTGTATATATTCTTCTAGGTTTTGAGTTTTTTGCACATGTTCGCCGGTAAGCCGTTGGTTCATTCTAATGCTTAACGGGAACTTTACTGATTCCATTTCTTTTATATTTGGATTCAAATCTTTCTATAAAATAGACGCTATGCGTTCATATACCATGCCGACATCTCCTAAAGTATGAAATTAAATGTTTATGTTATTAAAAATAGGTAAGCTGGTCCATACCACCGTTAATATTAATTTTCTTGATTTATTTTTTCCTTATTCAATCTAGTTTTATATTTTCTAGTTACATAATAAATTTTGACTTCATGTATATATATATATATATATATTTGTTTAATGTTGATTGAAAGTATTAATATAATATTTAATAGTTGACTTTTTGAATTAAATATTTTTGGATTTTTTTGTTTTTTTTTGAAATTAAGCATCCTTGAACTTTTTCATATGATTGTTATATGTAAAAGTCTCACATATATATATATATATATAGCATTATCAATGTTTTTTAATATATATATATAATGTTTAATATTGTTTGAGTATCATTATGAGTTTGAAATATTTATTTTTTTTTATATATTTACGAATCATGCTATTTCATATGTTATAATAGACCAGCTTACTAAACATTGAGTACGGAGTTTAGGCTATAACCGATGAGTTGTTATCCGCTTACCGCCTAATATAATTCAAATGTTTATTTGTAGGAGCAACTTTGGTCAAAGGATTTAACAGAGGGATAGGCACATTATCAGCTGGAGGACTTGCGCTTGGCATCGCGAGGCTCTCTGTTTTATCAGGAGAGTTCGAGGAAGCCATCATCATAATCTGCATTTTCCTTGCAGGTTTTTGTTTGCTGCATTTCCCTTGTACTCCTCCTACATGACGGTTTTGAAGATTGATATAGCTAGTAACATTCTCTTTAATTTTGACCTTTGATCTATCAGGTTTCATTGCTAGTTATACGAAACTCCACCCGGCCATGAAGCCGTATGAATATGCATTCAGGGTGTTCTTGTTGACATATTGTATTGTTCTTGTTTCGGGGAACAATACAGGAGATTTCTTCAGCACTGCCTACTACAGGTTTTTGTTTATTGTTGTCGGTGCGACCACTTCTTTGGTTGTGAATATATTCATATTTCCAATATGGGCCGGAGAAGATCTCCATAAACTGGTAGCCAATAATTTCAAGAGTGTGGCTAATTCCCTAGAAGGTAAATAAACATAAACTCAATGGTCCTTCAAACAGAGAATATGAAAGTTTTCAGATGATATGGACCAATCAAATTCCTAAAATGTAAATCATATATTTTTGAGATGAAGATTCTAAATAGATATAATTGAAAAATAATATTATGATTAGTTTGATTTTGAAATTTAACGAGAAAAATTATTTACTAATATGAAATTATGAAGTCTACTAAGAAAAGTAGATGGTGGACAAATCCAGTTTACCGTTTACTTTCAATTAGCCTTTTTGGGGTTTGGTCATTTTATCATTATGTTAGTCTCTCCTTGTAAAGTTTTAGGTTTTGAACTGATATTTCAGGTTTTGTTTTATTTTAAAATATTTAGGATGTGTTAATGGCTACTTGCAATGTGTGGAATACGAGAGAGTACCCTCCAAGATTCTCACGTACCAAACATCTGATGATCCATTATATAGTGGCTACAGGTCCGCTATTCAATCTACAAGCCAAGAAGAATCACTGGTATGCATGTTTGAAGTTGAAACAGTAACTAAAAAGAAATTGCATGTTCTTAGCATTAAGAATTCTTTCTTTATGCAGCTCGAGTTTGCCATATGGGAGCCTCCACATGGACCTTACAAAACGTTTAACCATCCATGGAAAAACTATGTCAAACTAAGTGGTGCATTAAGGCATTGTGCTTTCACCATCATGGCAATACATGGTTGTGTACTTTCAGAGATACAGGTTCCTTAATCCTTATTAAACTATTCCATGAAACCCATGTAAGATGTTTAAAAGCTTACAAGTTTCTACAAACTCGATGATATATGAGAACATTGTATACCTTTGTGATTTGGCAGGCAGCTCCACAGAAACGACAACCTTTTCGTCATGAGCTTCAAAGAGTTGGCAATGAGGGAGCAAAAGTTCTGCGTTTGATTGGAGACAAAGTGGAGAAAATGGAGAAGCTAAGCCCCAGAGAGATTCTAAATGACGTTCAACGTGCAGCAGAGGAGTTACAGATGAAGATAGACAGTAAATCCTACCTTCTTGTCAACTCAGAAAGCTGGGCGGCTACTAAAGAGCAAGCTGAAGCAGGAGAAGGAGAAGAAGAAGAAGCTCACGAGACCAAAGTGATCAAATCCTTAAGTCAGATTTGGGACACTAACAACATCAGCAGCAACAATCAGAATCCAGCCAGTGGTAATGATGGATCTCCGACATGGATGTCAACAGAGAGTATGATGTTAAGAAACCGAGAGACATGGCCAAGCGTGTCCTTCATTGGTGGTTCTGTGGTGAATGATACAGTATATAAAGTATACGAAAGCGCGAGTTCTTTGTCTTTGGCTACGCTTGCTTCCCTTCTCATAGAGTTTGTTGCAAGGCTAGAGAACCTTGTAAGCGCCTTTGAGGAGCTAAGCACAAAAGCAGATTTCAAAGACCTCGTTACTTTTAGCGTGGTTGATCAAGAGGGATTATGGACCAGACTCGTGAGACTCAGGAGACTTAGGAGATACTTTAGCAGAAGCTAAGACTAAATCCTGATCATGTGGTAAATGTTGCCTAATTTTCTCATAATTTCATTTGCTGTTTTCATCTTCTATTTGATCATCTGACTGGTAATGATTATCTTCAGCTCTTTTTCATAGATAAGTGCATAGTAGCATTACCATTGTATACAAAACAAAAAATGTTGTAGACTCAGCTTAGGGTTTATTTGTGTAATGCTTTTATAAATCAATGCCGTGGTGAAGAAGTTAATTATCGAATACCATGTATTAAGTACATTAATTATAGGGTTTTGTGTTTGCCAATTCAATTGTTTTGTTCCAGATACTTCATTAGAGAAGTGGCTTAATTAGAACATGTTGAACAAATAGTAAGACCTAACGTCGTTAAAAACTCAAAATCCCTCTAATTATTTGCCACATTGTTTTATAGCAATGGTTTTCCACCAAACCGGCTAAACTAAAATCGAGTTGAAAAGGAGCTGTAACCAAAGAACAAAGCTTTATAAGTTTGACAAAAGTCACATGTTTAGTTGACGGGCCAAATGATTGAGTAGTCGACTAGTCGCTAGAATCAAAATTAGAGTTCAAGTACGACCAGGCCTTGTATTTTTTTTCTTTCTTACCGTGATAGTTTTTTTTGTTTTCTTTTTGTTTTCTTTCACTGATTAGGAAGTGTTGTAATCCTCTGGAAAATGGAAGATGAAGATAAGATATACTGAGTCAGAATAACTCTTTATCGAATATATAGAAACTTCAAATTCCAGTGGTATGATAGGAAAAGACTACAAAAGTTTCTGTTTGCTTTATAATCTGTATATGTTTTTGGACTGCCCATTATAATGATGCTAAATAATAGAGAGAGTTGATGGATAAGCTATGCGCAGAGGGGAGCACATGGGATATAAAATATCATTTGATATCTAAAAAGATGATAAAAGGGTTCCTTACAAAATCCCTGTGATTGGTACTTCACAGATAACTTAAAACTAAAAGGCATATTCACTTTAAACAGAACAACAAAAAAGATTGATAAACAAATAAAAAAGATAAAGTCGAAGAGACAGACAAGCACATCTGCACCCCATTTTTCATAACTAGGTTTTGTATAACTTTTGGAGTTATAGTGATCATCAGACAAATACTGCAGTTGGCTTTTTGTTGAGATATAATTTATAACTGTATCAGATTAGACTTCAAAATCGATCCCAATATAGGCGTCTAACTGATGAAGTTCTGAATTCGAAACAACACTTAAATGGAAAGTCCCACTTTTACGAATTTTTTTGATTAATTTTAAGGCGAAAACTACCCCAAAAAAAAAACGATATGATATAGTGTTTCTCGTGATTAAATCTGATAAAATTATAGGTTAATGGTAAGGTATAAGAAAAGGGAACAACATTACCTAAACTCTACAGTCTCTACTAATCCAAGACCAAAGCTAAAAAAACCACCAACTTTGGTTAAACAGTTTTTTTTTCCCTTTCTATATCCATTGTTGATTTTTTTTATTTTATATTTGTCTTTTGCTTTGTATTTTGGTAAGATTCACATGTCTTGCATTCATGTAAAGAGACGTTAAAAAATAAAATAAAAAGCAAGTTAGCTAAAGAAAGATTCCATTTCGGATGTCTTTATACTTACAAGTTCTACTGTTTTTATATCGAAAGCTAGAGTCACAAACTTAAGTTGGTTAAAGTTGTATTATGAGCTACACTAAATGCTAAAAGAAGAGGAAAACATTATCAGTTTAAGACATAATCACTTTGATTAGAAAGGAACATGCGTCGATAACTCGATATGGAGAGCTTCCCAACTCTGCTGACCAACTAATCAATTTTTTTTGATAAATAAAAGGTTTAATTGAGACTGGTTTTGATATCTGGTTTAGCATTTCGACACGGTTTAATTGGAACTTGATTCATCTATAAAAGAGTCCAAGTGGTTTGAGGTTTGTTAGACGTGAAAAAAACAAAGTTGTAAATTACTTGGATACAAAAGAATCTCAATCTATTATGGTCATTGGTCAAGGTGTGAACTTCAAATATAAAATGACGAACGAACCTCAAATGTATACAGACGTGTACCTGCGGGTTATTTATTTATTAATTCATTTTTTTTTTGTGCAAACTATTTATTTATTAATTCATAGTATAAAATTTTCACCAATACATTACGTGTCAAATTGTATCCTGTTTCGATTTATATATACGTATATCCTACCAAATTTATTGACACGATGATCCACTTTTAAAGATTTTGTTTTCGATAATAATTGATTTAAATCCAGATCCCACCTATGCCTATACAAAACTTATAAGATCCAAAATCTATTAGTAGAAGACAAATTACACACACACACACACAAAAGTTACTATATATGTTAGAATCAAAATGCGAATTTCGAGCTTCAAAATTATCTCGTGTACCAAAAACAAATGGTCGGTTAATTGGTTGGCAAAAACATTACTAAAAGTTTGTGATGCTAAAATTCTTATTACAAAAATAAAAGTATAATGCAATGAGTAAATAAATAACCAAGTACCAACCAGTAGTGGCCGGTGTTATTTACAAATGCCATGTTCTATTCCACACATTGATCTCTCATTTTTCTTTGTCCTCCTATTTTATTAATTAGGGTTATGACAGAAACAAACACATATTATGAAAAAAATATTTAAATGTAAGAGAATTTAAAAATAAAATAAAAAAGGTCTAATCGAAGGTAGGTTTAGCCGTTTAGGTGAGAAAGGAGCTTACTTATACCTTTTGATAATGTGTTCGTCAAAACTGAACCTATAAAGCCAACCCACCTACCCATCTTTTCTTCTTTATATACTACTATTTACTCCAAATTCTCCTTCGAATTTCAATAAATATATTATTAGTCACCTTCACCTCTCTCTATCCGATTTTTAATACCATAACCATATAAAAACAATTATTTTTATACACATAATGAAAATAAACAAGTCTTGATGATCTCTCACCATCAATTGACTTAGTCGTAAGAGAAATGAACATGCACACACACACACACACAATTTGGAAGTGTAGGAAGAAAAAGAAAAAAAGGGTTTGTGATCTAAGAAGTTGGAGATAGATGTACGCATCTCTTTTGAGAGCAAAATGTTTGTTTCTTAACTGAATTTGTTTCCACACGAAACTACAATACTCTCATTAATTAGGAGACACAAATTGCATGTAAACAAATTAAACACTAATTTAGCCATTAAATTCGAAGGAAAAAAAACACAAGTAAATAATTAGTACTTACTAATTTTGTTTTTCTTCATCCAAACCATGCATGTATTACATTATCATATAGTTTTTGATCTAAATATTAATAATATCTTATTTTGATATACACATATTATTATATATGTATGTATCCTTTATGTGTCTCTATTATTACGTGGATCAAGATTCTTTCTTATCTTCATCACTCCACACATTTTCTTGTCTTCAAACTCACACAAAGAAAAAGGAAAAAAAAAAACTCCAAAGCTCAAAAAAGATGATTCGACCGTCAAGATTACTTGAGACGGCGCCGCCGCCACCACAACCGTCTCAGGAGATGATCGTAGCGGAATCAGACATGGTGGTGATTTTGTCCGCTCTTCTTTGCGCTCTTATATGCGTAGCTGGCCTCGCCGCCGTCGTGCGTTGCGCTTGGCTCCGGAGGTTCACCGGCGGTGGAGATTCTTCGCCGTCTCCGAACAAAGGCTTGAAAAAGAAAGCTCTCCAGTCTCTACCAAGATCCACTTTCACCGTCGCGGAATCTACCTCCGGCGGCGGTGACGACGGAGACACGACGGAATGTGCTATTTGTCTCACTGAGTTCGCCGACGGTGAAGTGATAAGAGTGCTTCCTCTATGTGGCCATTCTTTCCACGTGGCGTGTATAGACAAATGGCTGGTTTCTAGGTCGTCTTGTCCTTCTTGTCGCCGGATTCTTACGCCGTTGAGATGTGACCGGTGTGGTCACGCTTCCACGGCGGGGGTGAAAGATCAAGCTCATCGTCATCAACATCAACATCAACATCAACATCATCACCAACACTCTTCTTCTACTACCATCCCTACGTTTCTTCCTTAACACTAATTTTTGTTTTTATTATGGGCAATAATAAGTAGTTGCATAATTAAGTATGTGTAAAGTGAGTTAAAAATAGGATTAGAGATCTCTTTTTCTTGTTTTTGTTAATCCACTGTACTTAATCAAATCTCAGATGGAGTTCAAGTTTCGAGATGTTTGTTTGTGTTTTTTTCCAAAAATCTAATTTACAAGAAGAGTGAAATACTCAATATAGATTAGATTATTTGATTAGACAGCTAATGGAGTCGGCCATGTGAGCTTATCTGAGAGGCAAACAAAACCTAAGCACTACTCCTCGGTCCCTCCGAAATTACCTAAGTTCCTTTTCAGGGGAAATAATTGATTGTTTTCTACTTTTCTTACTTTTGGATAAAATTGTTATGGGTTTTGCAATCAATTGTATAAGAACAAAGTTGTGTTTCTTTAATGCTGACATCTTCCACAATTTTAACAATTACTATTGGGGATATCATTATTGTACACCATCTCATCCATTTTAAACTTTTTTTTTTCTTCACTAGAAACACAAAACTTAAATTAAAAAAAAAAATTATCATCTAGAAAATTAATCCAATAGAAAATATACTACATAAGTCAAAATAGTCACAAAACCGGTCGTTGCACCAAAAAAAAAAAAAGGGTCACAAAACCGGTAACTTAATACTGTATAAATAATGCATAAAACTTGAGAAATTCAAATAAAATAAAACAAATAAAATTTTCTAAAGTATTTAGTAAAATGGAACAAAGGGAATAGATCGTATTCTCTATTTCCTCTTTAAGAAATTAAAAAGAAAAATACTTAGTTTCACTCCTAAGATAAAATTTGTTGTTCACTTCTTCATTTCCAACTAATCAGAATTTTCTATAAATAAATCAAAATTAAATTAAAAAGCAAAATAAATTAAGTAAACAAATTCTATACTTTTAATTAAGGAAAGTTAAATATAGATTTGGTTTAAATTTTACAATTAGAACAAAATTATGTATCGGTTTGGGTTTACAAATAAGATGATTAGGGTTTAGATTTAATAATTAAAACGAAATTATATGTTGGTTTGGGTTTACAAATGAAGTGGTTAGGGTTTAGATTTTATAATTATAACGAAATTATATGTTGGTTTGGGTTTACAAATGAAGTGGTTAGGGTTTAGATTTTATAATTAAAGCGAAATTATATGTCGGTTTGGGTTTACAAATGCAGTGGTTAAGGTTTAGATTTTATAATTAAAGCGAAATTATATGTCGGTTTAGGTTTATAAAAGAGCGGTTTGAGTTTTTAATTTTATAATAATGTATATAGATTTTGTTTCCTTATTTTATAAATAAGTGAATGAATAGGTTATTAAATGTATTATGACATATCATATTCTTATTGGTTAAAATAAGGAAAAGTGAACAAAATGGTTCACTTTAGGGGTAAACCCAAGAATAGGAGGTGTCCTATATATTGTGTTATTGGGGCAAACATGTTGTTTGTCTGTTCAAGAAGAATTTTCAGAACTAAGGCGAATAAGCTTTTAGGTTCTTTGGGTTTTTGGGTAGATTAAGAATTGGTCAGTGACAAGTCGTGTTGATTATGTGTAAATATGATTAAAACTCCTTGTAAGGTTGTTTAAGAGATTCTTAATAAGAGAAAAAAATCTTTTCATTATTGGCTGCATCTTCATTTTTACAATTGGTATCGGAGCAGTCAACCGACGAGAGCTCTATACTCGCTATAGGTTGAGATCTTGGGATATCAGTCTGGTAAAGGAATTCCATTCAAGGAAGATGACATGAGTGATCAGTTGCAAGAGATAAAAGATAACATGTACTTGATGGTAAAAAACTTTGGAAAGCTCTCAAGCGTGTTTAAAAAGGATAGGAACGAGAGTTAGCTCGCTGGAATCAAAGTGATACAGAGAGGTCTTGTTCTAGGCCAAATAGATATGAGAAAGAAAAAGTTGATCGGAGAAAAGAGATTCAGTGTCTTGAATGTGGTGGTTTTGTTCATTACAAACTTGACTGTCCAATGGTTAAGGGCAAGGAGATGAAGTGCTTTGAATGTAAAAGAATTGGACATTTGAAATCTGAATGCCCAAACATGGTGAAAGGAAATAGTAAGACATTTGTTAGCTTTAGTGATTCGAATCAGAGAGTAATGGGGATGAAGAAGAAGGACGAATGTTGAATCTTTTTGCATACAATGCTAAGAGTGATGATATAGCTGATGAAAGCTCAGATGATGATGATGAAGAGTCGATTTCAAAAGAGAGCTATTGTATTTTGTACGACAACTAGGTCCAGTTGTGCAACGAAAAATTGGTTCTTATAAAGAAAAAGCTGCGTTTGGAAGCCAAAGTCAGTATGCTTGAAGAAAATAATTATGAAGGATTGATTGGTGAGGAACTTCCTTCTTCTGGATAAGAAGTATTAGAAAAGAAAGGGAAGGCACTTCAAGAAAAGTATGGTTTGGAAAAAAAAATAGCAACAATTCTGGAAAGAGAGCTGAATGAGAATCACAAGAAGATTAGGATGTTGTATAATGGTGGCAAGAAACTTGATGAGATACTATCTATGGGAATTGTAGGATCTCAGCATCGAGGTCTGAGTTTTCACAAAGAGGAAACTGTTGAGTTGTTGTCTCGTGATAAATCAGTAAGCTTCGTTAAGAGCAATGTAAATCATGAAGCTGAATCAAATATTCTGGAAAAAGTGGTTCAACAGAAGGTCTTTGTTGCACCAACCAGGAACATACAACATCAACCTATATCTGCTCATGAGCGAAAAGGTTGGACTAAATCCAAACGAGGACAAAGGATTTATGAATGTTATCATTGTGGTAAAACTGCTCATGTCATATCTTTTTGTTACAATTTTAAGAACAAGATCAATGAGCTTTGGATGGCAAGAAAGTGTTTTATTGATCCCTATCATTTTTCTAGAGTCTGGGTGGCTAAAAAACATCTGTACAATAAAAAATTTAAGAATGATGAGAAAAAGTATGATCAAGGTTGTAGAGAGTCTGAGGAATTCAATCTATGCTGCAATCTCTCAAAGATAATCACTGAAGATGATGTTGGGGTTAAACCTCAGGTTCTACAAAAGCATGTTACAGAACCACCTGTACAAGAAAAAGTCACAACTGAATCAACTAGATCAATACTAATGATTGAATGATGAATCATCAGGACTCTTAGCTATATCTAAACAATTGCAAGGTCAAAAGAATCACTCTGCTGCAGTTGCATTTGTTGAGGAAACCACTCGTCAATGTTCAGATGAAGTGTTGCAACATTGTTTTGTTTCAAAGGTTGATTGTTCAAAAAGAATTTTCAGAACTAAGGCGAATAAGCTTTTAGGTTCATTGGGTTTTTGGGTAGATTAAAAATTTGTCAGTGACAAGTCCTGTTGGCTATGTGTAAATCTGATTAAACACTCCTTGTAAAATTGTTTAAGAGATTCTTAATAAAAGATGAAGTTTTTTTGATTATTGGTTGCATCTTCGTTTTTACATAAAAACAATATAACTATAAATAAATAAATAAAATATAAGACAAAAAACAGCTTTTGAAAATGGTTTATAACGTGACAACTGATTTTGGCGTGGCAATTGGTAGGATTATTAAGTACTAACTCTAACATGGTAGTCAAACTAACTAGCACCCATTAATTGAACTAGTCGTAGTGTTAGTACTTACTAATTTAGTGTATGTAGGCCCAATTTGCAAAGGAAGTTAACAAGCACAAGTCAAGACAAAGTTGACTGTACATTCTACAACAACTCTCCTCCAAAACCAATTTGAAGTTCTACAAGATAAGGATGAAGACTAAGCTATTCTACAACTGTATTCTTGAGAGATGAGTCACCAAATTCTAGATTGTTCTTTAGAGACTCTATATAAGACAATGTGACTCAATATTGTAAAGCATCTTGAAATCATAATAAAGAAACAGAGTTTTACAAAGCTTGTTATTTGTATTCATGGTATCAGAGCCATTGTAAAACCCTCACAAGTGCTTCAATGGCTACTGCATATCATTTTCCTGATAACATTCATGTTACTAGTACTATCACTATCAAACTAAACAACACCAACTATCTTCTTTGGAAAACATAATTTGAGTCTCTCTTGTCTTGCCAAAAGCTCATCGGGTTCATTAATGGCACCTTCATAGCTCCGCCGCGTACCACCTCGTCTGCAACCGGCAACACTGCCACAGAGGTCCCTAATCCGCAGTATGAGTCCTGGTTCTGCACAGATCACTCATTCACTCATGGCTTTTAGGAACCTTGTCAGAAGAGGTAATCGGGTATGTTCACAATCTCATTACCTCTAGAGATATCTGGCTTTCTTTAGCTGAAAACTTCAACAAGAGTAGCATAGCTAGAGAGTTTACTCTTCGTCGTAGTTTGTGGGTTCTAGAGAAAAAAGATATGACCTTTGCTGCATATTTGTCGTGAGTTTATTGCTATTTGAGATGCTTTAAGCTCTATTAGGAAACCCATTGACAAGTCTCTTAAGATCTTCGGGTTCTTGAATGGGTTAGGTCGTGATTATGACCCAATCACGACTGTGATTCAAAGTTCTCTGAGTAAACTCAATCCACCTAGCTTTGGTGATGTTGTATCTAAAGTAGAAAGCTTTGACACCAAGCTTAGGTCCTACAGTGTTCCTGAATCGGTCACTTTACACCTAGTCTTTCATGCTCAACAATCAGGATACGACAACCAATCTAGAGGAGGCTATCGTGGCAGAGGTAGATCTGGTCACAACAGAGGTGAAACTCGGATTTTTGTTTGGTGAATGATATGATGAAAGAGATGGAATGATATGATGATCAGGTGGAAGGTGTTTCAATTACCCTTATGCAGTTGTAATATAAGAGATGTCAAACCATAATGAGTGTGATGCAAGCAATCAGGATGTGAATACTCATCTAAGTCAAGCCAAATATAAAGGATGTTTGTCACTAACAACCTAATGAAGATTAAGAAATGCAAAATGAAAACCTACTAAAAACAGGGTACTAAATGCAAAATAAACAGAATGATTAAAGCAATAATGAAATGAAACAGGAACAGGAATTATAGTAAACAAACTAAGTGATGCCACATGATTAAACAAAAACTAAATGAATGCAACAGGAAATGCAACTAGAATGAAACAGGGAATGAAACAGAAAGATGCAGAACATAAAACAGGAACTCTGGAAGGAGCTCGAGCAAGCACTCGATCGGTTGCTCGATCGAGTGGATGGTCGAGTTTATGAGCGAATGCCAGAAACAGAGCAAATATTGAAACAAAGCAAACAACAATCAATTAACAATGCTTAAAAAGGAAATCAATAAACAAAGAAATGTCTTAAGGATGGATTAATGAGCTGGATTCAAGCTATGATTATCTAAAACTGGTCAACAAACCTCAATCAAACATGAGCCATCTCTAGACAATTATCTCCTAATACAAGTTAATCCAATCTCTTGGCAATAACAATCAAGCTAAGATATTCCCAGTCTAGCTCTCACTAGCAAAGATCATATAAAAGCAGACATTAAACAACAGATCATTAAAGTCAAAAATCAACAAAACATCTAATCTCTTAGCATGCTTCATGATAATCTCTAGATCTATCCTTATCTAACAACTTAGACATTGGTATGATGCTAAGAAGCTTAAGATCTAACCTTACCCTCTTGGATATAAGATTAGCATAGAGCATATCTAGCCTAGAAGAGATCTATAACANTGTCTTAAGGATGGATTAATGAGCTGGATTCAAGCTATGATTATCTAAAACTGGTCAACAAACCTCAATCAAACATGAGCCATCTCTAGACAATTATCTCCTAATACAAGTTAATCCAATCTCTTGGCAATAACAATCAAGCTAAGATATTCCCAGTCTAGCTCTCACTAGCAAAGATCATATAAAAGCAGACATTAAACAACAGATCATTAAAGTCAAAAATCAACAAAACATCTAATCTCTTAGCATGCTTCATGATAATCTCTAGATCTATCCTTATCTAACAACTTAGACATTGGTATGATGCTAAGAAGCTTAAGATCTAACCTTACCCTCTTGGATATAAGATTAGCATAGAGCATATCTAGCCTAGAAGAGATCTATAACAAACAAGCTTGACCAATCTAAACAACCACAACCATCATCCAGCCTAACCCATCCTTAAGATCCTAAACAACTACTCACAAACACAAAACATGATAAACAAAGTCATAAACCCAGAAATCAATGAAACTTGCATGTTTAAAAAGATGAGATGAAGATCTACAATATTGAAGAAGAAATCAAACTCAAATTCTTAATACTTTGAAAGTTATGAAACCAACAAGTATCAAAGATTTCTTAGAAAAATAAACAAAAATGGCTAAAGATCTAAGCAATAAAAAGCAAAAAGGAATAATTCCCAAAAAGGGTAAATACTAGGTCTAGGAATGTACTCTCTAAAAAATCTCTCCTTTTGTGGCTGCAGAGTACAAGGCCTTTTATAGGAAAAGGAAGGGAAACCCTAAAAATGCTAAAAGACAAAATAAGTGGGCGGCTCGGTCAACTCGACCAGGTGCTCGGTCGAGTGCTGGTCGAGTGGCTTCTTCTTTTGCTTCTCCCATCCGGTCGAGTCCTTCTCCGCACACGGCCGAGTGCTTGGTCGAGTGGACTTCCGGACCTTGATTTTTCAGCTCCAAATCCCTTGTTTCCTTCTCTTGACAGCTCCAATCTGCTTCAGCATCACTTCTATGCTCCTTAGGATCCAAAATCACCTGTTTATGCAAGAAACTATGCAAATGCAATGCAAATCTACTCTAATGCATAAACAGTTCTAAAACTATGCAATAATGGACAAATGAGATAGAAAATAATGCAAAAGATGTGAATATACTAAGGGAAAACAGGGCAAAATATATGAACATCAAGAGGACGTGGTGGTTATTCTTCACGAGGCAGAGGGTTCTCTCAACACCAGTCCAGTTCTCAAGTGAATGAAGACCGACATATCTGTCAGATTTGTGGGTGTGTTGGTCATATGGCGTATGATTGTTACAATCGGTTTGATAACAACTATCAACGTCCTGATGTTGCTCAAGTTTTTTCGTCTCTGCAAGTTTCTGATGGTAATGATTGGGTCACACACTCCGGTGCGACATCTCATGTCACTCCCTCCACTGGTAACCTGCAGACCGCGACAACCTACACTAGCAATGATATTTTGCTAGTTGGAGACGGAGCCTATCTTCCCATCACTCATGTTGGATCCACCACCATTACTTTGACTGCTGGTACAGTCTTATTAAATGATGTTTTGGTGTGTCCTGATATGCAAAAGTCTCTAATCTCTGTCTCTAAGTTATGTGATGATCTTCCTTGTGGGATTTGGTTTGACTCTAACAAAGTATGTATTGTTGATATACCCACTCAGAAGATGGTGGCAAAGGGTCCTCGAAGTAGTGGACTTTATGTGTTGGGGAATGGTGAATTTGTAGCCTTTTTCTCTAACCGTCAATGTGCAGCTTCAGAAGAAACTTGGCATCACAGGCTTGGACATTAAAATTCTCAGATTCTTCAACAACTTAAGACCATCAAGGAGATAATTTTCAATAAGAGTAGAACCACCTCCATTTGTGAGCCTTGCCAGATGGGGAAGAGTAGTAGATTTCAGTTTTTTTCTTCGGATTCACGTGTTTTGTGTCCCCTAGATCTAATACATTGTGATCTATGGGGACCATTCCCAGTTGTATCAAATCAAGGATTAAAATACTATGCTATTTTTGTGGATGATTTGTCAAGGTTCACTTGGTTCTATCCAATGAAAGCTAAATCTGAGTTCATTGTTATCTTCAAGATATTTTAGAAAATGGTTGAAAATCAATTCAAGACAAAGATAAAGGTATTTTAGAGTGATGGAGGTGGAGAGTTTACAATTAATCTCTTAAAATAACATTTGTCAGATAATGGAATCATTCATCGCATATCTTGTCCTTACACTCCTCAGCAAAATAGAGTTGCAGAACGAAAACATAGACATCTAGTGGAGCTTGGCATATCGATGTTGTTCCACAGTCATACTCCACTTCATCACTAGGTCGAAGCTTTCTTCACAACGAGCTTCATCACAAACCTGCTTCCTTTGGCAAGTCTCGATAACCACAGTACAGTCCCTATGAGTTCCTGTTTAACAAAAACCGAACTATGCCATGCTAAGAGTGTTTGGTTATGCCTGCTATCCCTGCCTCAGACCAATGGCCACACACAAATTTGATCCAAGGTCTTTACAATGCGTTTTTCTGGGATATCACACTCAGTATAAAGGATATAGATGCCTTTATCCACCAACAAGTAAGGTCTATATCTNGGACGTGGTGGTTATTCTTCACGAGGCAGAGGGTTCTCTCAACACCAGTCCAGTTCTCAAGTGAATGAAGACCGACATATCTGTCAGATTTGTGGGTGTGTTGGTCATATGGCGTATGATTGTTACAATCGGTTTGATAACAACTATCAACGTCCTGATGTTGCTCAAGTTTTTTCGTCTCTGCAAGTTTCTGATGGTAATGATTGGGTCACACACTCCGGTGCGACATCTCATGTCACTCCCTCCACTGGTAACCTGCAGACCGCGACAACCTACACTAGCAATGATATTTTGCTAGTTGGAGACGGAGCCTATCTTCCCATCACTCATGTTGGATCCACCACCATTACTTTGACTGCTGGTACAGTCTTATTAAATGATGTTTTGGTGTGTCCTGATATGCAAAAGTCTCTAATCTCTGTCTCTAAGTTATGTGATGATCTTCCTTGTGGGATTTGGTTTGACTCTAACAAAGTATGTATTGTTGATATACCCACTCAGAAGATGGTGGCAAAGGGTCCTCGAAGTAGTGGACTTTATGTGTTGGGGAATGGTGAATTTGTAGCCTTTTTCTCTAACCGTCAATGTGCAGCTTCAGAAGAAACTTGGCATCACAGGCTTGGACATTAAAATTCTCAGATTCTTCAACAACTTAAGACCATCAAGGAGATAATTTTCAATAAGAGTAGAACCACCTCCATTTGTGAGCCTTGCCAGATGGGGAAGAGTAGTAGATTTCAGTTTTTTTCTTCGGATTCACGTGTTTTGTGTCCCCTAGATCTAATACATTGTGATCTATGGGGACCATTCCCAGTTGTATCAAATCAAGGATTAAAATACTATGCTATTTTTGTGGATGATTTGTCAAGGTTCACTTGGTTCTATCCAATGAAAGCTAAATCTGAGTTCATTGTTATCTTCAAGATATTTTAGAAAATGGTTGAAAATCAATTCAAGACAAAGATAAAGGTATTTTAGAGTGATGGAGGTGGAGAGTTTACAATTAATCTCTTAAAATAACATTTGTCAGATAATGGAATCATTCATCGCATATCTTGTCCTTACACTCCTCAGCAAAATAGAGTTGCAGAACGAAAACATAGACATCTAGTGGAGCTTGGCATATCGATGTTGTTCCACAGTCATACTCCACTTCATCACTAGGTCGAAGCTTTCTTCACAACGAGCTTCATCACAAACCTGCTTCCTTTGGCAAGTCTCGATAACCACAGTACAGTCCCTATGAGTTCCTGTTTAACAAAAACCGAACTATGCCATGCTAAGAGTGTTTGGTTATGCCTGCTATCCCTGCCTCAGACCAATGGCCACACACAAATTTGATCCAAGGTCTTTACAATGCGTTTTTCTGGGATATCACACTCAGTATAAAGGATATAGATGCCTTTATCCACCAACAAGTAAGGTCTATATCTCAAGACATGTGGTGTTTGATGAGACAAGTTTTCCATTTACTGAACAATACAAGTCTCTGATTCCTACATATACTACGCCTCTTCTGCAAGCTTGGCAAGCATCCACTGCAATATCAACCTTAAATGTTGAAACATCTGTCTTGTCACCGGTATATCAATCACCAATGCTGAAACCTACAACAAACCAAGTCAACAATCATGCTCCTGCATACATTCCTGGACATGATGACAATCACATTCTTAGTGAAAGTGACGGTTCTACAAGTGATGAGGCTAACAATTCTACCAGTGAAGAAGCTGACACCTCCACTACAGAAGAGGAAGAAGAGCATGGCGAACAACAAGAAGAGCCTCAAGTCGACAACATCCACCCCATGACCACTAGAAAAAAGGCAGGAATTCATAAGCCTAACACTAGGTCTGTTCTCCTTACTTCAAGATTTGCTCCTGCAAAACCTAAGAATATTGCAGAAGCACTAAAACATCCTGGCTGGAATGATGCTACACATGATGAGATAACAACAATTCACATGTTACATAATGATGCTACACATGATGAGATAACAACAATTCACATGTTACATACATGGGATTTGGTTGAACCCACAGAGGATAGGAACATCTTAGGATGCAAATGGGTTTTTAAAACCAAACTCAAGTCGGATGGATCTGTTGAAAAGCTCAAAGCTCGGCTTGTGGCCAAGGGTTTTGATCAGGAGGAAGGTTTGGATTCATCTTGAAACATTTAGTCCTGTAGTAAGAACGGCAACCATTCGAATGGTCCTTGATGTTGCAACTACAAAAGACAGGGCAATAAAACAGCTTGATGTCTCAAATGCGTCTCTTCATGGAGAACTACAAGAACCAGTTTTCATGTTGCAGCCTCCGGGTTCTGCCGATGAGAAGAGACCATCTCATGTGTGTCACCTAACGAAAGCTCTTTACGGCCTCAAACAAGCCCCTAGAGCATGGTTTGACACATTCAACAAATATTTGATTGAGTTTGTGTTCACCTGCAGCAAATCGGATCCTTCTCTATTCACTTATCACAAAAATGGTAAGTCATTGGTATTGCTAATCTATGTTGATGACATGCTTCTCACAGGGAATGATCAAGATCTTTTACAAACTCTGCTCATATCTCTGAACAAGAGGTTTTCCATGAAGGATCTTGGAGCTCAAAGTTACTTTCTTGGAATTGAGATTCAGAAATGCTCTTCTGGGTCCTTTCTTCATCAGATAGCATATGCTTCAGACATACTACACCAAGATGTTATGTCTAACTGAAACCCTATGCCTACCCCACTTCCACAAAATCTGGTCAAGCTGAACTCTGAACCTTTCTCCGAGCCAACGTACTTCAGAAGTCTTGCAGGAAAGCTCCAATACCTCACAATCACAAGGCCTGACATTCAGTTTGTCGTGAACTTTGTGTGCCAACGGATGCACGAACCAACAGTCTTTGACTTTGGACTTCTCAAACGCATCCTTCGATATATTAAAGGCACTCTGCATATGGGGATATATCTATAGAAAAGCTCAAACTTATCTCTTTCCGCTTACTGTGACAGAGATCATGCCGGCTGTAAGAAGACTCGACGCTCTACCACCGGCTTTTGTGTTCTTCTTGGTCCCAACCTGATAAGCTGGTCAGCTAGAAGATAAGAAACGGTTTTAAATTCCTCAACTGAGGCTGAATATAGAGCTTTGACTGCTATTGCTCATGAAAACACTTGGCTCTCATTCTTTCTCCGTGATTTGAAGATCTCGCAACAGTTTCCTACCCTGCTGCAGTGTGACAACCTCTCTGCCGTTTACTTGAGTGCCAATCCAGCACTTCACAAACATTCCAAACACTTCGACACTGACTTCCACTACATCAGGGAACATGTCGCACTTGGGCACATTGAGACAATCCATTTTCCAGCTCAGCTTCAACTGGCTGACATATTCACTAAGTCATTACCAAGGAGAGAGTTTGAAGATCTTCGGCGCAAACTTGGTGTTGGTGTTTCACCCACCACAAGTTTGAGGGGGAATATAGGATAGATAAGCAAAATGGGCCAGAAAACAATCCAACAAGACAAAGGCCCAATTTACAAACCAAGTCAATAAGCACAAGTCAAGACAAAGTTGATTGTCCCTTCTGCAACACCTCTTCTCCAAAACCAGTTTGAAGTTCTACAAGATAAGGATGAAGTCTAAGCTATTTTACAGCTGTATCCTTGAGAGATGAGTCACCAAATTCTACATTGTTCTCTAGAGACTATATATAAGATAATGTGACTCAATATTGTAAAGCATCTTGAAATCATAATAAAGAAACAGAGTTTTACAAAGCTTGTTATTTGTCTTCAGTTTTAAGCTAAAATAGGTAAAATTTGTACATGAATTGGCCAAAGTTTGTAGTTTTGACTTTTTGTATACAACTGAACTCTGAGCTGAATTAGCAAATATGTTTAAAATCAGATTCCAATAGAAATTTGATTTTAGAGGGCTTTTTAGGCCCAAACTGATTGAATTTTGATGGATCAGTTTCATTTCTCATGGAAAGTCTCTAGAGCGGTCTTAGGTCTTTGTAACACAAAACGTGGTCTCTCTCACTCTCACCGCTCGGACATCAAAGTCAAAATTCAGAAAACCAACCGAACCAAACCCGGTTTATTGAATGACATTTCACTGTTTTGTTTGCCTCTTTCGCTCTTGTTTCCAGCGTTTTTGCAAGTGAACGGTACTACTAGAAGACATTGTTGGCGTTCAGTGTTCTCTCTCTCTCAACATCGTCTGAAACAAAAAAAATCAACAATGTCGCGTAAGGTTTCTAGGTTAATTCAATCTTCTTCTTTCTCTACTCAATGCCGTTCCTCTGTTTGTTTCTTTTCTCTGTTTCGGATTTTGTTGTTAGGGTTTTCCGTACAACTCTTATTTCTAATTCTAGGTGAATTGCACATCAATCAACAACTGTTAATGCTTGTCTTCGTAATCGGTTTTTCTAGAGACCTTTAGACCCATAAGATCGCCAATGCTCTAAAGGCTCCACCTTTTTTTTTCCCATTAGACCTCTGTTTGTTTCTAGGTGACTTCTCACATAGATTTTGTGTTTATGTTTAGCTTAGTATCGTTTTCACAAAGACCATTAAACCCATGAATGCTCCAAAGGCTCCACCTTTTTTCCATTAGAGATGAACCCACAAGACCACCAATGCTCGAAAGGCTCCACCTTTTCTCCATTAGAGATGAACCCATAAGACCATTAGACCTCTGTTTGTTTATGTTTGTCTAAACTGTCGGTTTTTCCAGAGAACATTAATACCATAAGATCGCCAATGCTGGAAAGGCTATATCTTTATTCCTTAGAGATGATAATACATGCGAATCTGGTTTTGAAATTTGCTTTGTTATATACTTTACTAAATTGAAATTGCATGTGTTTTGTTTTTTTAAAGCTCCCATCTTTATATATGATGTTGAAGACTAAGAGAATACCTAAATATATATATCACAGGATCAAGAGCATCATGGGATTCTTGGGCTCCATTCTCTTGAAGGTAACATTTTCTTGCCTCTTTTGTTCTTTTTTCTTTGTTTTGTTTGATCTTTTGGTAAACCATGAACTGAAATTGAATGGGAAATAAACTGCAGTATTATGGCAGGAGAGATTTATCTTCTCAGGGGAGGAAGGGACTGTTCTGGAGAGCTTTTGTTCAAGCTTCTAAGACAAATGCAATATTTGGTCTTGGATTCTTCACGCGTATGTGACTGTAAAGGATCTTTTCGGGTATTGATTAGTTTATGGCTGTAGTTTTTGTTTTGCTTGTGAAGATTTATCAGTGTTCTTTATTGTCTTCTTCCCTCAGATGCTGATTTATACTCTAATTCAGATGAAGCGGAAGAGGTATAAGCACATTGATCCCAATATGTTCGTTAGCTTTTCTTTTTTTTATAAATAGATAGACGGTTATGGTTGATTTTAAACTTGTGTACACTCTCGGATTTCTCAAGACTAAGAAGCTTATGGCTGGGATGGATTCTTTGAGCGAGTCATTGGAGAAGTTAATGGCTCGGGTAAGCAAAAAAATTGCAATTTTCTGAATTGGAAAGGATACAGAGTTATGGTTTGATATCTTCTAATGCTTCTTCCTCTGATTTTTCTCATGTTTTTTTTTTTTTTTTTTTTTTTTTTTTTNTAAATTAGATTCAAAGAAAAGATGGCGTTTTTACATCAAGTGCAACGAGTGTGGTTTTTGCGTTTTCTTTGAAAGATTTTTCTCATGTTTCAGTCTATGTATGAAACATGAGAAAAATCTTTATGGGTTGCAAGAAACGGTGTTATTGCATCTCAAGTTGTCTAGAGGTAATCAAGAAACGGTGTTATTGCATCCAGAGCCGGCGCTGACTATTTATGGAATAGAGAGGCTGGGAATCAAACCCTGGTGCAGGTCACTGAAAACCTGCTGCTTTACCATCAGACCAAGAGAACTTTTCAGAAAAACAGGCCGATTAATTATTATATTATCTGACGGCCGCAAGCACCTGCTTGCCCTGCTTGTACTCCTGGCCGGCTCTGATTGCATCTCAAGTTGTTTTATTTTGAAAAGACACACTTTATGGGTTGATTTCTAAATGTCCTGGCTCCACCTGATTTGCCATTGTTTCAGTTGGCTGAGATTCTCTCAATCATAAGAAGTCGTTCAAGCAACATAAGAAAGCCGTTCGATGAGGTAAGCAAGAGAAATGGTGTTATATATGCAGTTGTTTTATTTTAGAAAGTTAGAAAGATAACCTTTATATGGTTGATCTGAACATCTGCGGCCACCTGATGTTTCTCTTGTTTCAGTCCACTATGGCTAAAGTGAAGTCCATCCTAGAGGTAAAAAAGAAATGGTTAATAGACACAATTATGCTCCATATGTAATGTATCCACCTGATTTTTTTTTTTTCATCTTATTTCAGTCACAGATAGGATTTGAAAAAAGTGGAGATCTGAATCTAAGGCAGCAGCAGCACGTTGAAAAAAGCTAAGAGAAATTAATGTGATATGGTGCAGATAATGAAGGCAGAATATGGAAATAAGTAGCTCAAGATTGATGAGTCTGAGTCTCACCTTGTTTAACTCTTTAACTTCTAATTTTTGTTCGTAAATTACTAAATAGTAACTATTTTAAGTGTTAAACCTTGAAATATGTATCAACCATTGAGTAACATTATCAATTCAACCCTTGTATGGAATTATGTAGTTATTTCCAAAGTTAACAGTTATTCTGGACTTGATCAGTAATTTCTTTAAGATTTCAAAAGAAACGAGAACTGAATAACATTTCCTAACAAACCAAGACGATTCTTGAAAAATAATTGACACATGGATGAACACAATTGTGATACATTCTTGGACCAAGCTATGAGAATACTATATAGAAAGATTCTCGGATATTGGATACAGCAAAACTGGTTATCAAAATGGTACAAGTGCCAAAGAAGAAAGAGTACACAATAATATAATTCTAGTCTTCCTAATCACTTGTGTTGGACTTTTGGTGTTGAAAGGTCAGATTTCGTCAGGAGTGGTTCAGCGGATCACCATATTGCTCTGTTTTCTCTGGAGACTTGCTGAAGAAGCATATACATAGTTGACTTTACTCTTCTTGGGCTTGGTCTTTCTTGCTTCCACAAGATCATTCATGACTCAACTCCAGTATGAAAGGATATTACGGAAGATACGCATAGTTTTACACATATATTTGTTGTTGTAGAATAGTTACTTGCTCTGGAAGCAAAAAAAAACCCTAGTAGTGATATGTATATTAACTCGGCCCATTAAGATCCCTAAAATTTCTCAATTCTCACTGTTTTTGTTTGCCTTATGTATCCCCTCTTATTTCCATCGTTTCAAGTTGACAATCAATCTCGCGCAGAGAATTTTCTAGGTCTGCTCAGTTTTCTTTCTACAGGTTAATGTCTGTTTCTTTCTTCGATTTTGTTGTTCGAATTTTTTTATTTTTTTTAGGTCAATTCGCAAATCAACAGGTGTACGTTTGTGTTAGAATCTTAAAATATTTGTTCTATCTTGTTAACCGTGTGTTTTTATTTTATGATACTACATTGCCATCTGTATTAAGAACCTCTAAAAATTTCTCTTTCAGGAGGATAAGAAAAAGATCATTGAGAGGGACTGGTTATGGTCTTATATTAGGATTAGCATTCTGCGAAATACGTAAGTGGCTGTAAACTAAAGAACTTGGGGTTGTAGGAAATTTAGATTATGGTTGTAGCTGTGTGTTTTTTTTTTTTTTTTTTATTCGAAAGAAGCTTATCATTT
>NC_025703.1:23932820-23949603 GCF_000633955.1 Camelina sativa | reverse complement strand
TCTTTCTACAGGTTAATGTCTGTTTCTT
Organism: Camelina sativa; assembly: GCF_000633955.1. Taxonomy (NCBI): domain Eukaryota; kingdom Viridiplantae; phylum Streptophyta; class Magnoliopsida; order Brassicales; family Brassicaceae; genus Camelina; species Camelina sativa. Next base: position 23,949,575 of record NC_025703.1, on the reverse strand, counting down.
TCTTCGATTTTGTTGTTCGAATTTGTTTTTTTTTTAGGTCAGTTCGCAAATCAACAGGTGTACGTTTGTGTTAGAATCTTAAAATATTTGTTCTATCTTTGTTAACTGTGTGTTTTTATTTTATGATACTCCATTGCCATCTGTATTAAGAACCTCTAAAAATTTCTCTTTCAGGAGGATAAGAAAAAGATCATTATGAGAGGGACTGGTTATGGTCTTATATTAGGATTAGCATTCTGCGAAATACGTAAGTGGCTGTAAACTAAATAACTTGGGGTTGTTGGAAATTTAGATTATGGTTGTAGCTGTGCTTTTTTTTTTTTTGCATTCGAAAGAAGCTTATCATTTGTGTTTATCGTCTTTCCTACAGTTGGTACTTGGACTTTGTCCATACACGAAGAGGTAAGCACATTGATCGCTCCTTAATTAGCTTTTATAGAAGACTAATGGTTGATTTTTAATGTGTCCATTCGAATTTTCTCATGTTTAAGAGGTGTAACGCTGAGATTAACTCCTTGCAAGAGGTAAAAAACAATAAATAGTGTTATTTGATTTTCAAAGGACATATATATATATATATAGATGGTTGATATATATCTGTAACTGTAATGTTTCAGTCTGCTAAGGCTCAAATGGCTAAGACAAGAGAAATGGAAACGAAGTTTGAAAATCTTTTGCAGGTAGAAAAAAACAAGTAATGCATAGTGTTAATTATGTATTAACGCATCTAAAGTTTGCTGATTTTTGAAATTGGACAAATTCTTATATATGGTTGATGAATCTGTAATGACTTTTTCATGTTGCAGTCGTCTAGAGCTGAGTTGAAAGAAATGAGAATGATGTTGGACGATCTAATGCGGGAAAAAGAAAGAAACTGAGCAGAGTTTCATAAAAGGAAATGGATCAGAAGAAACAATATGCATGATTTGTAGGAGAGATTGAAGTATTTAACAACTAAGTAGCTCAAGGTTTTGATGATCTGACTTTAGTTAACTCTTTTTAACTTTGGAGTTTTCCTATTCATTAATCAATAATTTAATATACATAACTTAGTCTATGTTAATCCTTGAATCCTATCACCTTTTTCAGTAAAACATTACTTAGTTTCTGGTGTTAGTAAATCATATTTAACCTTATGTATGTTTTAGCACTATAACACAAATATACCGGACAAGGGCAACATATACACTAGATTCATTGTCCTTGCACGATTTTGTTGTTGTTGTTGTGCTTTTCAAATTAGACATATTTAATTCTGGGACTTAAGTCTCTAATTGCATCAATATGCAAGAGTTTTTTGGCGCAGCCACCAAAAAAGCATTACATCAAGAGAAATAAAGGTCAGAGTGAAAATGAAATTGGCTTCTTTGCTTGGACCTTTCGTGTTGTGTGGAGTTGTAAGAAATAAATTTACATGACTATAAAAAGGTCAGATTTTGTCAAGAATGGTTTAGAGAATGATCATGTTGCTCTGTTTTCTCTAGTTGGTGGACTTGCCGAAGAAGCAAATACTGTTGACCCAGCTCTTCTTCAGCTTATAATAAGCCCTATGATTCTTAACAGACGGCTTATAAAGGAGAAATAACACCGGTAACTTCTCTACGGTTAAGATCATTCAGCGATTGGAAAATGTAACAGCTTTGTTGTGTTATAGCAACAAGTGATTTGGGGAAGGGTATTGGAATAAGCAGAATAATGTTAAAGAGTTATTTTTTAACTTATGAACACATATTGCTCTAATGAACACCCAAAATGTCTGTAGACTGTAGGTCTTAGTAAAAAACCAATTAAAATGTATGTATTTGATCATATCTTTGCACCGTGTATTTTAAGTTTGTATGTTGTTAGATGAAAGTTGGGACTAGAAAAATTGGGCAGGTTTTAACTTTTAGGTTTAGTTTTGTAGAACAGATCATAAACATCTTTTGACACGTGGACATAATGGGACTAAATATTAAACTAAGAATTGTAGAGCTTTACCCCCGAAGGGAGCTCTTCCAGAAATTCTCGAAGGCCCAGGACAGGCTTAGGCCTAGGAGGGGGTTTGGAAATAGTTTTCAACCAGCAATAGACGCGCCTCGGTTAAGACCTCACTAGCTGCGTCAGTGCCCCAAGCGCAAAGATGCTTTTCATTCAACGAAACCCTCTTTCTTTTATAGTCACACAATACCCATCAACTCTATATTTCTTTCCGATGTGGGACTCTGTACCTTAACAAAAGAAGACAAAATTCCTCCAGACAACAAAATGTGCCAACAAGATAATTAATTTAATGCTGAAAAGATGAATATTGTGACTAAAGATGGTGGGGGCTGCGCGAACGCAAACCCCCCTGCCACAAATAATGACGTAGGCTCTTCCTCTTGGAGAAGACTTTACGCTAAGCGCCCCTCCTTAATGTGCAATGGAGGTCACTAGCCTAAGCCACTCGCCTTCTTGATCACGAGTTGACCCCGTCCAGGTAAGTAATTTGCTCGAACAGTCCACTTCTTTATTTATAACCCTGCTTCCTCAGTCATTACTTTGTGTCTGAGCGATGTGGGACATTTTCATATTAACACATCGTGCCGTTTGAAGCTCTTGGTTTCCAACAACTTGCTGGTTTGCTCACAATTTCTGGGTTTTTTAACAAACACTTCTTGGGCTTACTGGGCCTTTCCTAACAAACACGGTCCAACAAGAGAGAACCCAAACCGAAAGTAAAAAATGTCTCTACAAAATCCCGGTTTGCTTTTCCATTCGTTGTTTAGGAACGGAGTGGAGAGTACTGAAGAACATTTTTTTAGCTCTGCGTGTCTCTCTTCTAAAAATCGCCATTATCGTCAATCTCGCGTAGGTCTTGCTCATTATTGCTTCTCTGTTAGAGTCAAAGCCGTTTCTCTGTTTGTTTTATCTTCTTTCAGTTCGATTTTGTTGGTGTTAGGGTTTTCTTACAGAGCCCTTTTGGCCCATTTGATATAGCTAATGCTTGAAAGCTCCTGACTTTTTGAAATCAGTTTATAAGTTTACCTGTAAATGACACTTGTGGTGGTGAATTTTGTTCTTTGATACTTTTTTATTACTATTTTCATTTCCATCTGTATTGTTGACTAAGAGAATCCCTAAACAAATTATTTCAGAGGAGGGTCACGAAGATCATGGGTCTCTTCTCTTCAAAGTAACACTTTTTTTTTTTATTTCTTGTATTTGATCTCTTTTGATAAACCCATGAACTGAGAGATTTAAAGGCGAAATCTTTTTGCAGGGTTTTTTTTGTTTAAGAATGCACCAGTATTTGCTCTTGGATACTACACAAGTAATGTGGCTTTAAAGGATATTTGTTTTTGGTCATTGATAAGTTGATGATTTTGCTTTTTTTTTTTCTTTTTTTTTCTTTCCGGAAACAAGCTTGATCCAATGTCTTTCCTGCAGATGATGCTTTAACCCCTAATGCAAATAAACTAATCAAAGAAGCCAAACAGGTAAAGCAAGAAATGAGAATTTTTGTTTGTTTGTTAGTATACAGAAATTGTTGAATTCTTATGTCTCCAGCTGATTTTTTCCCATGTTTACAGTGCTTGGCTCAAGGCAAGTCCTTAGTAAAGGTAAAGCAAGACTTGGTGTTATGCATCTCAAGTTGTTTGATTTTGTAAAGACATAAGTCATGGTTGGCATATGTAATGTCTTCTCATGTTTCAGATGCGTGAGGCTGAGGTGGCTGAAGCCGAGTCCATAGTAAAGGTAAGCAAGAAATGATTTTATGCTTCTCAAGTTTGTTGATTTTGTATAAGACATTGTTATGGTTGACATATGTAATGTCTTTTTATGTTTCAGATGGCTAAGTCTGAGCTCGCTGAGGTGAAAAGAATGAGAAAGATTATGCTCGATCCATATAATGTAAAATAAACAAGCTATAATGCATCTGACTGTTTTATTTTGAAATACAACTATAGTTATGTTGATGAATCTTTAATGTCTTGTCATGTTTATTAGGCTAGGTTGGAAGAGTTGATAGAAATGAAACAGGCCGAACGACATTTGCAAGAAGAAACTGAGCGCAGTTACATACGAGGAAATGGATCTGAAGAAGCTATCTGATTTGGTGCAGAGAGTGAAGGCAGAATATGAACTCTTCAAAAACTGAGTAGCTCAAGCTTTTGATGATCTGACCTTGGTTAATTCTTAACTTTTGAGTTCTGTTAGTAATAGGAAATTGTAATCCTGAATATGTATCAACTTATGAGTAACAGTATCTAGTTTGTTTTGTTGTTAGTAAATCATATTTAGCCTTAACTATGTTTCAGCACTATAACACAAACATCCTAATACATGGGAACGCAAGAGGCATATGACTAATATCTTTGTCCATGTATGAAATGTTGTTATAACATATTTATTCCGGACGTGATCTCTTATTTTCAAGACTTTTGGTACATCAAAAGAAAACAAGAATTGAGGTTCAGTTCAGCGACGAAAACGTAAAAAGTTACATCAAGAAAAACAAGAATAGAATCACTTAAGAGATTAACAATTTGAATTACATTTTCCTCAAGATACAACAAACAAAGCACCAGTATACAAAGAGTGATATGAAAACATTTTGAAAGAACATGTGATTGTGAATAAAAGAATGAATGGTGAACTGTCTGGACACAACGGGAATCTTCTGTCCTGCCAACGGTTGTCACAGACATACACCTGAAACATGAAAATGAAACTGGTCTTTTTTTGTTGGATTTCATGTTTGAATCTCTAAGAAAGAAATCTACCTAAAGATAAAAGGTCAGATTTTGTCAAGAGTGGTTTAGAGGATCTCCATGCTGCTCTGTTTTCTCTAGTTGGTGGACTTGCAGAAGAAGCAAATACTGTTAAGCCAGCTCTTTTTCGGCTTAGTTCTTTGAGATTTCGTGTTTCTTGTCTCCACGAGATCATTCATGTACTGAACCACGGCCTGAAATAATAGCAAAGAGCATGAATCAATCATCCATGACTGACACAAACCACAAACTGCGGAATCTACAGACAAATATAACTGAGAGAAGAAAGAAGAACCTGTGCGCCCTTTTCGGTTATATCTCTTGGAAGCTCTTCAAGGGGGTTTTGCTGTGTGTTAAGAACCCGCAGCTGTGAAAGCGTTTTGAAAGAATATGGAAGGAAACGGATCTGGTTATTGCTCATATCAAGCTCTTCTAGCATCTCAAGGTTGCCTATCAACCCTGGGAGCGATCTTAAGTTAGCAAAATTGTTCCCAATGTTAAGCTTAACAAGCGTTTTGGCATAACATAAGCTCTCCGGTACTGACTCAAGCTCGTTGAAACTCACATCTAGCTCTTTGAGGTTAGCCATGGAGGACATCGTTGTTGGTAGCTGCCGAATGTTGTTGTAACGGACGTTCAGAATCTCTAAGGTCGATAACTTCCCAACAGCTTCAGGAAGAGCTTTAAGTCTGTTGTAATCCGCACGGAGTTCTTTCAGGGAAGAACAACCAGAGATACTATGTGGAATCTCTTCGATGTTATTTGTTTCAACATCGAGCTTCTTTAGGCTCACAAGAGAACCAATAGATTCAGGGAGAGTGGAGAGGCTGTTAGAGCTCAGATCAAGTTCCTCGAGATGTATCAATTTACTAAATGCTGATGGAAGAGATGATAATTGGTTTCCGCTAAGATTCAGGTTGACCAAGTTAAGCAAATCTCCTATACACTCAGGAAGCTGACCAATTCTGTTAGAATGCAAATCAAGCTTTGTCAGGGACAAAAGCCCTCCTATGGTTGCCGGAAGTACCATGATGCAATTCTCAGACAAATCTAGCCTAACCAGACTCGATAACTTGCCTATAGAATCCGGAAGCCATTCAAGCTGATCCATCAGCTTGTGCTGCAGATTTAGCTCCTGAGTAGCTTTCTTGGCAGATACTTCAATCAAACTAGCAAGTTTTATAAGACTCAACTTCTCCCCATCATGGCCTACACATATATAACAATTAGAGACGAAACAGAGTCCATTGCAAAACATTTCAAGTCAAAACACTTTTCCATGGCCTACACATATATAAATCTCCATTGGGAAAAGCAAACTAATCAACATGAAAGACACTATTTTGAATCTTAAAAGTAGAGATTCTATCCAAAAGTCAGAACATTTTTCATGGCCTAGTACTACACATATAAAGATGATTCCATTGGAAAAACAAACGAATCATGAAAACGTTCAGATTCCAAATGGAACTCACCTGTGACGTTCTTAGCCTGAAGTGTTGAATCAAAAACCTGAGGCTTCCGAGGAGCTAACAAACCATCACTGTAAAACGAAGATGTCGCTTTCTTCAAAAACGTATCTTCACGGGTTAAAATCTCCTTTGACTTGACAGGACTCTGATCAGAAGGAACAGAGCGAGGCACAGAGGTGGTGGTGGTGGTGGTGCCGTTAGGGGAAGCAATGCAATGCGAAGCTCTCTGAATCAAATCGTCGAAGACAACGTGTACAGATTCCAGATCGAGGACTTTGTTGGCTTCTCTTCTCTGTTCAACGCTCTGGAAACGAACGAGACATCTCCTCATCTCCTTCAACACGTCGAAAAGCTCTTTAGGAACACCAGAAAAAGAGGTGGTTTGTTCATCAATGGCGTCCAAGCGAATCCGATCCTCTTTGTCAACGTTTTGAATCAGAGAAGTAGCGGTCTCGACGTCTTCGATATCAGGTCTAGATGGAAGAGATCTGTGAATCCTCATGATCTCTTCCACAACCTTGTCCTTTGAATCCAAACGTTTCTCCATCATCATTTCTAGAAAAAGATTTTGAGATTTTGGATTTTATGAAGAAGAAACAGAGAGATTCATGTTTTCTCTTTCTCTTTCTTCTTCTTCGTCTTCGTTTTCTCATTCTTTCTTTCTTTCTTCGTCAGTTCGTTTTCTTCTTCTTTCCTTCGTCGTTGTCTCTCTCTGTCTCAAACTGCATTAAAATAATCAAATATTTAAATAATTCAAAAAATAAATTAATTAATTAGTTTTAAGTTTAGTGGTCACTGTGATCTCTATCTACTCGCGTCCTTGTCTGTTTAGGTTAATGATAATTTTGTTTAATGTTAAAAGGTGGATGTTTAAACAATAGTTAAGTATTGACAATGACATGAACATGATGATATAATATTTGGACGAAGAAGATAACATGATCGTGATGATTTTTAAATTTATTTGGGACAGTTCGGATCAGGATTTAGATAGTGAATTTTTAAATATCTAGAGACATCCTGAGTTAAAGATTTAGTTGGATAGTCAGATCTACAGTTTTTATTTATAGTAAATTTTTTTCATTAATATTAATAATTTCGAAATATATAATTGAGACAATTTAGTACAGTCGGATCAGGATTTAGATAGTGAATTTCAAATATCTAGACTCTAGAGATATCTTGATTTAAAAGTTTGGATAGTCAGATCTAAAAAAATAAATTTTGCATTATATTAACAATTTTGAAATATATTGGGATTTCCTATAAAATTTTGATAAAAGCAAAATTTAAATGTTATTGTAATATCAATTTTCTGAAATATATATGTAAAAATTTATTTCTATCATTACATTAAACCAATTGATATGTATATTTTTATTATTGTTTTTATAGATCCGATATCTAGATTATAGTTACACGTCTACTATAATAGGCTACTTTTTTTTTTCATGGCGATTCAACGACGATTATGGAATTTGGAGTTCTCTCATATGATTGGCTGACTGGCTAGTTAATAGACTATGGCCTTGTTCGTTTGTCTGTCACCGGATCCAGCGACAGCGACTAGCAACCGGCGAGAGATTCTAACGACAGCATATGTTGTTCGTATATCTGTCGCTAGCGACTGTACCGACTGTCGTTAGAAACTGTCGCTGAGTTGTTCGTTTGCTTGTCGCTGCGACTAATGATTATATATATATTTTTTTAAATTAATAAAACTTAATTTTTGATTATTTATATTTGATTTAAAAATATAAATTACATATACCCATGAAAATAAATTAAAAACATATATATATATATATATATATTTCTAAATGATTAATTTAAAATTTATTTTTAATTTATTCATCTTAATATTGTTAAATTTAATTTGATTATAATTTTATTTATATATATTTATATTAATTTGTTATTTTAGTTAATTAGATTTAGTTTAATTTAAATAACTATGGGGGTGTATTCAACTTGATATTTTAAGTGATTTGTACAAAATTTCCAAAGTTCAATCATGGATTTTAAAAAGTCTATTCAAATCCACTTTTATTGAACTGATAATTTAAAAATCTACTTTAAAATCCACTGTTATTCAAAACAGTTTGTGGATTTGGATTTTAATAAGTTTTATAGATTCTGGAGGGTTTGTGAGGATCTGTTTAGTTAAAAATACATAAATCCAAATCTCATTGTTTTATGTGAGATTTGAAAGAATTTTAACATAAATCATATCAGCTTCCCTAAAATCTATCAAAATTCTAAATTTCTTAAATCTCACAAAATCCTCCAAAATCATATTTTGAATACACCCTCCAAAATCCAATTTATATTTTTATTTAATTAACTTTAATTTTGATCATATTTAATTTACCATTTTTTTTGATCGTTATGTTGTTCGTTTGCATGTCGTTGGATCGAACGACTAGTTTCAGCCACTGATAGTTGAATCTCCAACATTATTTCATCACTCATCTCTAAAATTCTAACTTTATTTTATTTCCAATTCTAAAATGTTTCAATTTTTTTTATTCTAGATTCACTGGCAGACCTAAATGAAGATTAGGGGGGGTATCAAATGACCTCTCATTAAATTTAAAAATAATAAATGTAAATGTATTTTTGTTAAGTTTTGATTAAATAGTTAGGTGAAATATGATTTTGAGCCTATTAAATTTAAAATTTTATATTCTGTACCAACTATATGTAAAATATTGATAGTAAAACCCCGTAAGTTTTATTTTTGGATCTGCCACTATCTATATTTAGAGTTTTAAGTTTTTACATTGTCACTTTTAGACTTAACAATTAGAAATAAATTAAAAATAGAGTATGATGATTTCATCAAAAAGTTAATACATATCAAATCCAATTCCAACACTTCCATCATACACATATACTATGACCATTGTTCTGGCGGTATGAAGCCACCGGAGCCGTCTGAAAGATTCTCATTTTTTCTCTCAAGATATTGGAAATTATGAACATTTTTGTATTAAGGAAAGTTAACATTTTTGTTAATTTTTATTGCTAAAAAAAATAGATGCTCTATCTTATATTGTAAAATAACTTGTAGATCAAGTTATTATATAACTCTAAACATGGTGTATAACACATAAAAACAATTCTATGAGCGTTAATTTCTGATCAAGTACCAATTAGTAAACGACAACTGTTTCATTTGAGCTTTCAAGTAACAACAAAAGAAAGCAGCTAGCTAAGAGCCTAAGAGTGGTGCAATTGCATTTGCCGTTGTTGAATCCTGTCGATAGCATCCTCTGCCCCAGCTGTTTCAAGATCAGACGACATTTCGTCTTCTTCATCTTCTTGCTTATAGTATTTGATGTTAGAAGAGTGACCAGTGGTCTTGGAACGGTGAAGAGTGGTTGCAAAGGAAGATGAGGAGATGCTGAAACTCTCTGAAACACCAAGTGTCTTGCTCGGGAGCTTCCTCGCTTTGCCTTTCTTTAATTTGGTGTCTTTATGCCACTTCTTCAATGCCTTTGCCATTTGCTCATCAAACACTGCTTTCTTCATGTGTGAACCCATCTGCTCCACACACCATTTCATCATTTCTCTATTCTCTTTCCTTCAAGAGATCATCATTTGGATAAGAGTATCAATTGGAAACTAAGGTTTTACAAGTTACCTGAGTAACGAGGGCGTACAAAGGGAGAGTACTGTAGCTGCATAAGATCAAAGCTCCTAGGCTGCCACATATCAACATGATTTAAACACTTGTCCTCTATAATACTAATTGGAAACATAATAAAGGTTATGAATAAGCTTTTTACCATAGAAAGAGTTTGATGATTACAAGATTGAAATCTTTATGGAAGCATGATTTTAATCCAAAAGAATACTGCAAATTCCAAATATGTATATTACTAAGTAAATAATATACATTCCAAAATGTTGAAATGAAGAGGAAACTCATTGCTTTTACCCATATCCAGAAAAAGTGTGTTATCTGGAAAGCATTCTGGCAAAAAAAAACAGAGGAGTTAGAATCTGCAAAAACATGTTAGTTCAAGATGAAATCAAGAAGAAGATGCTTTCATATTGTAATTACCTGAAACAAGGCAAAGTGGATAAGATGAAGTAGCAGTTGAGGACAATCGAACCAAAAGTATCGATCTGAGCCTTGTACTAGAGGCATCCCTTGAACTACTTCATGTGTCTCTACGATTTCTAGCGCCATTGTTGCCATAATCGCTTGAAGCTTCGTTCCAACAGCTAGTATTATCTGCAACAAGAATTATTTTTAATCAAGAAACTTCCAAGAACAAGAAGCTGTGTATATATATTAGAGAGATAGATTGTCTTACGAGCACGGGAGGTATTGATGCCCAAAACAATGTTCTCCATCCTGAAAGTTGAATAGAAAGACCTCAGTATATGAATTTTATTTGAATTTAAAGATAGATGTGTAGCTCACCATTGACATTAAACAGCAAGAAGATCACAAATGATGCCCAAAGAACTGGACTGCAGAGCAAAATTATGTCAGAAACAGTAGGAAACACAGTTTCATATGCATTTTGATTGTGTTGTAACCTTATTCCAACTACCAACTTGAAATCGTCCTCGAGAGATCTTTTGATATATCTCTGGAAGTTGAACTTTCTTCCCGGGGCCAAATGGGCCTGAATCAGAAGTAGCACATATCAAGATTGTGAGAGAAGGAAATGGAAAGATGCAAGAATATAAAACTCACAGAGATGAATCCATGGCGCAGAGTCAAGTAGTCGGTTCTTCCCACAGATACAAAGAACTGCCTCAAGAAGCATCCCTGTAACCCGAAGAGCTCAGAATAATCAAATCAAGAACGTTTTGATGCATTTTGAAAGAGACGAAGAAGGAGAGACATGGTTTGTTTACAACGTAAAAGAAGAAAGGAATTGTTGTCCAGAAACTTATATGTTCTCTCACAAAAGAAGTCTCATGAGTGAGTCTAAGTCTTGAATGATCTACACCACACACAAAAAAAGTGAGTCTGTAAAATATAATAAAACTTTCAAAACAGAATCTGATGAAACAAAGTACCAGTAGAAAACTCATAGTCATGAGATAATGTTTCTTGCTCCCACTTTTTCCATCCACGAATCTGCCACAAAAGACAATACAAAATGAATCATTCATTGACTCAATCAAACACAGTTTTGATCAGAACTAGATTTATCGCGTACGTACCTTGAGCCTGCTAAGCATCATAGTGATTAAACTATAGAGGATATGAGAGATGGCCAAAAAGAACAACAAGATGTGAAGTTGGTGCAAGCCTTTCAATGTTATGAGTGGGTCGGATCCTTGTTTGCAATTCACAGATGTATCACCAGCAGCCGAAAGACGCGTGCTAAGAAATGGAGCAAGATTCTGGAAAAGCTCTATGTCTTCAGATGAACAAGGTAACATAGAGAGAGCAGCCTTTCGAGAAACACAGATCTTGAGAATATATGTTTCTCCAAAAGTGAGTAATAAGGAAATGAATCCAAGGATCATCAGTTCTGTAGAATCAATCACCATTTTCAAAAACCAAACCAAATAGCTTTTAAGACAAGCAATGCTATATGTATGTTTACTTACCGGCTTTGATTTTCTCTAAGGCTTCAAGGAGAGAGTTTTTATGCTTCTTCCATAGCCACTGAGAAGAAGATAGAAACAATTAAAGATGTTTTAGACAAATGTGTGTTTGAACAAGAAGACTTGTAAGAAAAGGAAGAAGATTAAGAAAACAGACGTTGGCAAGTCTTTGAAGACCCTTTTCGAGGAGATGGGAAATGAGGATGAGAAAGGTGCACACGATAGCAACAGCCCAAGTGGGCGTCTGAGAGAGCTGTCTCCCGCCGGAGGGATCCCCCCTGGTGGCCGTAGCTCCGCCGTGGAACACCAGAAACCATAACAAAGATCTTTGACACTTGCTTTGTGTGATCATGAGTGAAGGGAAGGTTATGAAAACAAATTAAAGAAATACTAATAACGTAGAGAATCAAACTTAAGTTTTTGTGCTTCTTAATTACTATGTTGTACAACGTAAGTTATATTAGTATATAGATAAAGAATTGGTTTTCATTTGACTATATATATTGTCAGATACATTAAAAAACACAAGTACACGTATACAGTTATACTTAATTCTGAAAATTACGTACATAAATTGTGTAATTAGCCATGCATGCATTCACAATTTCACATGCTGTATACTTGTGCGTTGACCAAAACATTAAAAAATCAAAGTGTAGTTCAGTTTTGTAACTCATCTCATTCAATCAATGGAAGTTACATTAGCAAATTCAATTACGTACGTACGGTATTAAGACATTTTGACTACAAGTTTTCAAAAACACAAACGAGTGAAACCGCTAATCTATAATACAAAAAGACAATTCTTAGATTCACCCCTCTTAATTAAAAGGAAATAAATTTTTAATTAAAGAAACAAAGATCAATCAATTTTAAAATTATTAATTCTAACATTATATTATAATTTTAAATTATAACATCTAAACACTAACCATTTCTTTATAAACCCAAACCAATATATAATTTTGTTTAACTTTAATACTAAACCATAACTACATTTTTATAAACCCAAACTGAAATACAATTTTGTTTAATTATCTAAACCCTAACCACTCTTTTATAAACCCAAACCGACATATAATTTTTTTTAATTTTAAAATCTAAATCATAACCACTCTTTTATAAACTCAAACCGACATATTATTTTGTTTAATTGTAAATCTAAACCGTAAACCCAAACCACTCTTTTGTAAACACAAACCAACATATAATTTCGGTTAATAAAATCTAAATCCTAACCGATATTTTATAATCTCAAACCTACATATATTTTTTTTATTTATAAAATTTAAACCCTAATCCTCCTTTAAACCGACATAATTTCCTTAATAAAAAATCTACAGAATTTATTTCTTTATTTTGTTTTGTTTTTTATTTGAATTTTGATTTATTTTTAAAATATGATATGACATCACATATTGTTATATTTTTATTGGTTAATTAGGAGGGGTGAACAAGAGAGTTTTTCATTGTCATTTGTTATATATGGATGAATCAGCTCTATCCAAATGGTCCAACTAAATTTCAAAAGATTCTTTAAAATTTAAAGACTCCTTTCAGAAAATTCTAGATGATGTATATATACATTTTCCAAGTATATTTTTGGAAAAACCTTTTAGGACATATTTACAAACAATGTCATCGACATTAAGTTTTCAAAAAAATCAAAAAAATAAGATATTGCACTGTCAACAAGATTCACAACCGAGATGATGAGGCATTTATGGTGATTAATTAAAATTTGATAACTAAGGTAACTAATCTTAATGATGATATATATCTTTGTACCAAAATCGTAAAAAGTAATAATTAGTTTTAAATCATTTTATTTCATCTTTCATCTATATATGGATTTTAATTACATTTCTTTATTTTACCTTGATAAAAGATAAATTTTTAATTTGATAAAAATATTCAAATGTGGCAAAACATTATTTTGATAAAAATAATTTAGAGCTTGAATCTAAAAGCGCAAAAGTTTGAATCATATAACTTTTTAGTATAATAAGAAAAAAATATACTCAATGTTGTATTTATAGATAAAGTATTTTCTCGTGTAATGTTCAAACCTGCCTAAAAATTATGTAAACGACAAAAAGAAAGAAAAAAACATTATAAAGTTCTATGTATATTCACATTAATTCTCAACCTCAATATTGTGATAACACACCAATTTTCAATCTCTAAATTAATTATCCAAAACACCTAATAATGCTATGAACCAAACCCCCTGCTTTCGCAAACTTCCGCATGTGCAACCACAACTACTCTTCTTAAAACACATACTCCGTTTAAACCAATTGTGCTCTATATCATTACGATAAAACCAATAATTATAATAAAGTAGTATTTCCGATAAAACCATCATAGCATAGCCTAATTTATTGATCTAAAATTTTTAATTTATAAATATTACCCTAATTTTGAGACAAAAATGAACATCTGGTTGGTTCATTTCTCATTCAGAAGGACCAGGACCATTGAATTAGCAAACGAATAGGCCTGAGAGGTGGTTACATAACCAAGATAAATATAAAAAGTACTCTCACGTAAGGAACAAATCTTAAAAAGCAATGGAACAAATCTTAAAAAGCAATGGGTCGAAGCAGCGACAACTAAAGAGTTTATTTAATTCGGCACAAAATCCAACTGCAAACAAAGGCAAATAACAAAACTCTACTCAGATTGTCTTTGTGAGATCAATCCGATTCTTTATTGTTTTTTTTTTTCTTGATCAATTCTTTATTGGTTTTAAAAATGACAAAGCAAATAATAAGGGGAGAGGAAGTGATCGAGCAACTTGTAAATGGATTCTTCTCCTACACCTTCTCTAATCACTTTTACCCTCCTGAGATCCAATCTCTTGTAAGTAATGCTCTGCATCCAATGCCGCCATGCACCCTGCACCATTCATAAAGTTGTTTATTAAACTTGGTCTTTCTTATTCATGACACAAAGCGAAAGGTGATAAACATTTGAATGGGTTTGATGGAAACACATAATCACTTCTAGAGTCTAGACCGCCAAGAACAATTTGATTTCAGCTTGAGTCAATTTAAGACCACACACCATGCCGTGTAAATAGCTAAATGTGTCGGCTTGTTATTGTAATATTTAGATAACAAATCTTATAACGATATCCTTGAAAACATTTTAGTTTCCCCTGCAGGCTATCAAGACCCTACTAGTCTTCTAAAGAGTATTAAGAATTTCCTACGCAGATAGCCTTCAACCGAAAACAAAGGCACAACACAAGACCACTACAGCAAACACAAATAGTCAATAATACATAATGGTATTAAGTAACAAGCACATATCACTTGACTTCCAGGCTCTCTAATGACTAGTACCAGTCTTCTATAAAATGAGAATGAACGCAGATAGTCTAAAACCGCAAACACATGATCAATATGAACTCAAAGTTTCGTTCGCAACCCAAGACCACTCTATAGCAAACACAAATCCAAAAGCATGCGTCGAAGACTATGTTAAGTGAATCAAACGATATACAAAGCAAACTACTTTGAGAAATGAAAGGAGTTCATCATTAAAAGCTAATGACTTTCAAAAACCTGACTCCTCTTGAACAGATCAATCAAACAACAATCATAAACGTTTAAACAATTGTTCACATAATGAGATACCTAACTACTCTTATAACATGATCCTATAAGGCATCAAGTAGTATTATCAGATACTCTGATAGATTCCAGTAATGATTTCAAAGAGCTAAACTCATTTTTCCGAAATGTGAAAAAAGAAAAGTTAGAGAACGAACCAGTTCCTGCAGCAGTGATGGCCTGTCTATACTTCTTGTCTTGAACATCTCCAGCAGCGAATACACCAACGACGCTCGTCTTTGTGGTACCAGGCTTGGTCACAACATAACCATCTTCATCAAGCTCAAGCTGGCCATCCAAAAACTTGGTCGCTGGCTCATGACCAATAGCAAAGAATAATCCAGACACCTTAAGATCTGAAACCTCTCCACTAACAACGTTCTTCACCTTCAACCCTCCAAGAACACGTCCGTTTTCATCTCCATAAGCTTCCACCACAGCAGAGTTCCAAATGACTTCAATCTTAGGGTTAGACAAAGCTCTCTGCTGCATAATCTTAGACGCCCTAAACGTATCCCTTCTATGGATAATATAAACCTTAGATCCATACTTAGTGAGGAAATTAGCTTCCTCCATGGCCGAATCACCACCACCAATAACCACAAGAGGCTTATTCCTAAAAATCGGAGCAGCTCCGTCGCAAACAGCACAAGCGGAGATACCACGGTTCCAAAAACCACCATCGCCTTCACCAGATCCAGTGAAGCTAAGACGTTTCGCTACAGCTCCAGTCGAAACGATCACAGAGTCAGCGAGAACAGTTCTCGAATCGGTGATTACCTTAAACGGCTTCGACGAGAAATCAACTTTGTTAACCGTCTCAGTGAAGATCTCAGTACCGAACCTCTCCGATTGCTTCCTGAATTTCTCGACGATCTCGGCACCGAGGATACCGTCAGGGAACCCAGGGAAGTTCTCGACGTCGGTGGTTGTAGTTAACTGACCTCCGGGAGCGATGTCGTTAGCCATCCATCCTTCGAAGAGAAGAGGCTTAAGCTCAGCCCTAGCTGCATAGATCGCCGCCGTGTGTGCTGCTGGACCACTTCCGACGATGCAAACCTTGGTTTTGTGAGTTCCCATTTCGGCGGAGTGGGAAGGAGAAGAAGACGCGGTGGCGAAAGACGGAGGAGTTGAGAGAGCAGATCCAAGTAAGAAACCTCCTCCTACGCTGCTTAATAAAGACTTTATTATGAACCTTGACTGGCTCATTGAGATCCAACACATGTTCAAATCGATTTGAATAATATATATAGATAGACCACACTTTGTTTGAATCACAATTACGATGCAAAATTTATAATACACTTTTACGAATTATTTAAACCCATATGGGCAAAATTATTATTG
>NC_025703.1:23926135-23932689 GCF_000633955.1 Camelina sativa | reverse complement strand
TTATTCCTAAAAATCGGAGCAGCTCCGTCGCAAACAGCACAAGCGGAGATACCACGGTTCCAAAAACCACCATCGCCTTCACCAGATCCAGTGAAGCTAAGACGTTTCGCTACAGCTCCAGTCGAAACGATCACAGAGTCAGCGAGAACAGTTCTCGAATCGGTGATTACCTTAAACGGCTTCGACGAGAAATCAACTTTGTTAACCGTCTCAGTGAAGATCTCAGTACCGAACCTCTCCGATTGCTTCCTGAATTTCTCGACGATCTCGGCACCGAGGATACCTTCAGGGAACCCAGGGAAGTTCTCGACGTCGGTGGTTGTAGTTAACTGACCTCCGGGAGCGATGTCGTTAGCCATCCATCCTTCGAAGAGAAGAGGCTTAAGCTCAGCCCTAGCTGCATAGATCGCCGCCGTGTGTGCTGCTGGACCACTTCCGACGATGCAAACCTTGGTTTTGTGAGTTCCCATTTCGGCGGAGTGGGAAGGAGAAGAAGACGCGGTGGCGAAAGACGGAGGAGTTGAGAGAGCAGATCCAAGTAAGAAACCTCCTCCTACGCTGCTTAATAAAGACTTTATTATGAACCTTGACTGGCTCATTGAGATCCAACACATGTTCAAATCGATTTGAATAATATATATAGATAGACCACACTTTGTTTGAATCACAATTACGATGCAAAATTTATAATACACTTTTACGAATTATTTAAACCCATATGGGCAAAATTATTATTGGACCATTTTATATATATGCAAAGGCTTTGGAGTTGGAATATTAACGGTGACAAGATTAGAATCACTTCCAATATTAAAACAGTGGATTACATTTCCTTACAAGCCAAACAAAAAAAAAAGATTCTTGCATATTTGACACAAAATACAATGCTGGATTATTATAGTCTGAAAATGTAAAGTTAAATAAGAAAGAAAATCTTTACTTTTCTAGAAAAAAAAAAGTTAAACCTAAATTTTTAAATCCAAACCCTAAACTAAACATTTTTTACAAAAACACATCTTTCCATAACACCTTAATAAACATTAAAAAGATAACAATACTATTTTAGCCTAATTGTCTTTTTCTAGTTATACCACAAACCCACTAAGATAAGTACAGATTGAGATTCAATCTTGATTTTTGAGCTAACATGCAAGTTGATAATACAAAAAGATCCACGGCCACAAATATCAAGATAAACGATAAAATAATCAAATAAAGTTGTAAATTGGTGTCTTCCTAATAGAAAAAGGGTTTTTTTTAAAAAAGATTTTTGAGCTACAACAAATCATTAGTGATACTAGTAAGAAGATAATCCAATCAAAGATAGGAGAGAGACCATAAACTAGATGTCTAATTAAAAAGGATTCCTAAAGTTGGCCCTTCTCAGGTTGTGGTGTCATGCTCTCATAATAATATACAGACAAAATACTCTCAACAACAGCTACTTCTTCTAACAATCATCTCCCTTTTCAGATCTTCTTCAAAGGCTTTTTGTTAAAACTGTAAATGTTTCTAATCCAATTGCTCGAGAGGCACACGGACAAATAACTGTCCGTTTAAGGTTACCACAGCCGATGTGTGATGAGGATCGATTCTCGTCGGCAAACTTACAACCTGCAGTGTTCCAGTGGAGGTTTGAGAATGGCATTCAGCATTCTATGTATAAACTGAAATATCGTGTAACAGAGTATTTACCTTTTTGAAAGGAGTCGCTCCCCAGGGATTCATAGGGTTCTCGGGTTCGCCACTTATCACCAACCGCCCAGCCGGATCTGATTGGACTCGGACCTGTATTAGTGTTGCCAAGACAAAAACTGAGTGTTAAACTCAATCTTAGGACCCATATTTAAACAACACCGAGTGTTTCAAATTTGAGAGCTAACCTCTTCACGGCCTAGTCCTGGGACTAATGCATAGACCTCAAAGCAATCTTGCTGCAGATAACGGAAGAGGTTATTAATTTATGTAAAATCAGAAAGTAATTGCTCAGGGTTTTAAGAAAGTGGCCATTGATTTTACCGTCCTCAGCACGTTAATCTTGACCCAGTCAGCTGGTGGTCCAACATCAACAACTGTAACATCCAACCTAAGAAACACAACAACTGAAATTAGAATTCAAATGTGAATGATCATCTATCAAAAACCAGACCACAAAGCTAAAAACCATACATAGGTTTAGAAACTTGGTTGGCATTTTTTGCACCATATTCAGCAGGCCTCTTGCGTTTCAGCAAACCTGATGACATTGCCCAGATGTCAGTAACAACCCGAATCAAAGTTTTAAACAATATAAATGAGAACCAAGCCGACTTCAGAACTCATACCAGGGGAGGTGCCAATCTGTTTCTCACGCTTCTGATGAAGAACTAAGTTCTTATCCTACCAATTACAAAACAGCATGTTAGTTCAGACTATGACAACAAAGATATAAAGTGAGTCTGTGAATGTAAAATGAAAAATATGTTTGGTAACAAGATTCAACCGGACCTTGATTGCAGCAGGGTCACTAACTTCACCGTTACCATTAAGACGCTGTGAATGCCAACCTTGCATAGCACGTGCTGCTGAATCTCTCCTTGCTCTACCTGATCCAGCCGCCTAGTGTAGAAACAAGGCAGCGGGTTAAGTTTAAACACAAACATTAATCATAAGAAGAAGATCGAACAAAAACTACAGACGCATGATGATTTTCTCAATCTTACATGATTATCAATATTCATTGGTTCTGGTTCCATCGGAAGGGGTATCTGAAGTTCACCTCCACTAACTTTATGCCGCTCATATTCAAGAAGAGCCTGAAAAATTAAGAAAATATAATGTTACTGTATCTAACGGAAAATATAATTCAAGATGATTCACAATTGTTTTCTGTTCAATCATTTAAATTATTTCTCAGAAGGATTGATGCATAAAGCCCGTCCCAGTGTATACAAAAGTCACATGAAAGAAACCAAAAGCAGAGAGTGGAAAAGTTCGAGATTATAATCTCACCTTCTCGTAGAAACCTCGGAAAGTCCATGATACTGTTGTACATGTCCTGAACAAACAATTGGCCAATTCGAGGTTAAGTCTTGCAAATTTACACATGATTTCCCAAAAAATTTAAGTCAAACCACTCATAAGAGAAGCATTCTTCTTACTTTGGGGGCCTGAAAGATTCTCCCACTTGCCGCCATAGTTTGCTTCCAGTAACCTATCCAGTAAAAAAACATATTAACCACAGAAAATCACCGAAAGCCCACTGCTAGATCATGAACAACAGTATGCATGCAAGTAAGCCAGGAAGGGGAAGATGACAAGCAAAAACCACATTTTCTCGTCAGAAAAGACGCTGTGATATTCATCACGCATATTCACAGTGACCCATACCTTGTCATACCCGCCCAATCTAGTTACAGCTCTCCACAACCTTGTGCCAAATAAAGTGATTAAATATCAGCTTCTAAAATTTTTACAATGTATAACACACTAAAGTGACTAAATAATGATGGGAAGCAAGCTTACTTAAGGCAGTTTAGTCCCTCCCCATAAAATTTTGGGGGTTTGAAATCCATGTTTCTCTCTTTAAAAAAACTATCCAATTCTTTCATAAAATCAGACTGATCCTCTTCTGTTCCAGATTCATTACCGTCAGACCTATCATCCAAGAGGAAAGAGCGCTTTGGACGCATGGTCCCATCAAAGCCAGATGGTGTCCGAACTATTTTATGGACTCCGTTATTCAAATCTCCACTACCCCGCGCTTCAGACTTTATATTGGAAGATGCAACACGAGGACCGGGTCCACGTCTCACTGGTGCACTTACATTATCTGCATCATTTATCACAAGTTCTCTAGAATTATCTTGCTTTTCTGTATTAGCCTCAACATTGACATCCTTGTTATTAGTAGAGTCAACAGTAGCATCAGCAGCCAATTTAGAATCTGGTAGATCAAGTTCCATCTCTTCTGTAGCTTCAGCGTCAGCTATAGTCATTCCTTCATCATGATCAGAGGAAGTTTGGGTAGCGGGCAAGATCCCTTTGTCACTGTCTTCTGAGACTCTAACTGCCAACACATCAGAGTTTTTGTCATTGTCTGTCAAATTTTCAGTGGCAGGCATGTCCGGTTCTTTTTCCACGTTCATTGAGGCTTCTGAACCAGGCACCTCTGGCCCTTTGTCAAGCTCCGGTGTATCCTCCAGTTTAGATATGGTCTCAGAACCAGGCACCTCTACCACTTCGTGAAGCTCTCTTGTGGTCCCCTGATCATGATCGACTGGTCCACTTCCATCGCCAGCCAAATTCACATTGTTAGCCTCACCCTCATCCATACTTTCATTGTTCTCCTCAACAACTTTGGCATCAGGATTGGCTGGAAATTCGTTATGGTCTCCTGAGGATATGATCTCATGTTCTTCTGCAGCTTTTTCCTGCTCCATTACTGTGTTCTTCTGCAGTGATCCTTCTTCTTCCGAATGTTTGTTATCAGGATTGACTGCAAATTCTTCATGGTCTCCTGAGGCTATCAAGTCATCTTCTTCTGCAGCTTTTTCCTCCTCCATCACAATATCATCATGCTGATGCAGTGATCCTGTGTCCTCCTCCAACAGTGTGGAGTCAGGTATTTCGGCCGTTTCTTCATGGACTGTTGCATCATCTTTCTCAACCTTGCCAGCATCTTCGTCTTCTTTCAAGATAGGGTCTATGTTCTCTTCTGGAGTGTCTTCAACAGTAAGGTTGCTGAACCCTTCGTCAGTTTCTAAAGCTACTGACGGAGATGGAACTCGAGGCGGATCATCATCATTGGTCTCCGTCTCAAGGATAGAAGTCACCTCGTTCGAAGCAAGTGAAGTACCTATTCCAGTAACCATGGGACATGGAGCTTCCTCTCCTGGATTCTCATTCTCCGTTTCCTTTACATCATCCTGCCTTTGCTCTCCACTTTCAATTTCCTTGTCAGCGCCCACTTCAACTCTCTTACTCTCCAACTCCGTTAAATTCTCCATTGTAGTAGATTCTATTCCCGTTAGATTCTCTATTGTTGATTCCATTTAAACAGCATTCCTATAAACAAATACAATAAATATATAAATCATTTAGGAATTGGAGAAAACAAATGAAATGACCACTGAAGCTTACAATTTAGACAAACCCCAAAAACACACACACAAAAGTATGTTCATATAGTGTGGGGATTTGTTAATTTTTTTTTCAAGATATATTTGGGTTTTTTTTTTTTTTTTCTATTAGGGTTTTGGTTTTGTGTTTATTAAAAAGATAAAAAAGGATTAGGAACACACAAGCAAAAAAATAAAAATAAAAATAAGACATCAAATTGAGATTAAGATTTCTCCATATTGCGAATTCAATCCAAGATTTCTAAATAGGATTTATAAAAAACCTTTGACGGAGAAGCTAAACAATAGAGTCGTGAATTCCGGATTCATCTTAATAAAATATATTTTCCAAATTCCGGAAAAAACAAAGCGTTAAAATAAACGAAAACAAACCTTGGTTGGTAGAGACGAAGAAGCAGAACGGGAAAAAGGTTAGATATGGAGAGGGATGAATTGGTTTTTTGGTTTCCGAGCTCCTTGTGCAGTGGTGGTGACTGAAACACTCTTTTTCTCTTTCGTCGTCGTCGTCGTCGTCCTCAAAAATTTTACACACCGATCGAATTGGAGAAATGAAATCGAGGGTTTGCAATTTTAACCGGTTTTTTTTATAGGTTTTTTG
The DNA here is from genome assembly GCF_000633955.1 of Camelina sativa. NCBI lineage: Eukaryota > Viridiplantae > Streptophyta > Magnoliopsida > Brassicales > Brassicaceae > Camelina > Camelina sativa. The sequence goes on along the minus strand of NC_025703.1, from coordinate 23,926,971 downwards.
GGCTCTCACGGGCTTTTTGACCTAATCTACTTGGCCCGATCTACATCACTAATCTTGTCGGAAATTCATTTACACTATTGGCGTTTCAAAATAAATCAGTGATATTGAAAATATATACATTTGATGAAAAAATGATTAAAGTACCTTACTCTTTTATTATGTTTCAAAACTAAGTTGCATGGAAACAAACACGGATTTGTAGATTACCAAAAAAAAGACGGATACACGGAAGCAAAATAATTCAGAAATGGGAAACAAAATGTTTCAAAAAAAGAAAGCAAAATGTTTCAGAAACGGAAAGCAAAATGTTTTGGAATGGGAAACAATCTTTTTTTCTAAAGTTAGAAAATGGAAAAGTTTAACATATGTACGTATATATATATACAAAAATATAATAAACACCAATCATTTTGATTCTTAGGGACTACTCTACCCAACTATGAATTTGATTCTTCTTCATAATGATACCAATGCTGAACCTCTTGACTGCTATCTCCTCTTTTGGATTATGTGAAGATTCTGGAAAAATCGTAATGATCGAGTCTTCAATAAAAGAAGTCACAAACCAGGAAGAAATGGTGAAGCTAGCCATTAATGACGCAACTGAATGGTTAAACTGCATCACTGTACCAGAAGGTCCAGTAGGGAACAACCATCATGCACACCCGCGACAAGATACATGGACTAAGCCCCCACCAGAATGGATTAAATGTAACTACGATGCGTCTCACATCGAAGATAACAACAACTCTAAGCCAAGTGGATAATTCGTAATTCCAATGGTATTTTCCTTTGAATGTAGAATGGGCAAAATTTGAAGGGGGGGGGGGGGGGCA
>NC_025703.1:23896905-23925669 GCF_000633955.1 Camelina sativa | reverse complement strand
GTACGACATGTCAATAACAATATATCAAATCCTCGCGTGCAACACTACTTGGATATAATATGAAGTAGGAAACCAATGTTCTCCTCTATGAGTTACTTGTTTCTTCATGGGGAGCAAAATCACTATGCTGATAAACTAGCAAAACATGCAATTGTCAGCCTGAGTGATTAAAATACCTTACCTTTTTATTAGGTTCAAAAATTAAGTTACATGGAAACGAAAACAGATACATAGAAATAAGATGTATCGAAAACAAGAAGCAAAATGTTTTGGAAACGGGAAACAAAATGATTCAGAAATGGGAAACAATTTTTTTCTGAAATTAGAAAATGAAAAGTTTTGGAAACGTATGTATATATATAACAAAACACCTACATATCACATTCTAATAAAATAACTTATGAAGAAAGAACATAACATGTTTAATAACATGATAGCGAGTAAGGCTTATCGAAAGAAAACATCGTCAAATTCACTTTTTCATGCTTGTATCTTTGGTATATGACACATATTTATGTTTATGTAATAAATTGTTTTTTGAAGTTTTGTATTGAGTTTGTACCTGATGTAAGCTATTGCAAGGGAAAAAATAATAATATATATAAACACTAAACAGAAAAACCCTATTAAAAATAATATTTGAAACAACACAAATTTAAAACATAAATATTAAAAAGTTGAATTAAAACTCTAAAAGTTAGATATTATATATATGAGTAATTTACTTATATCTCAAATATATATCTAAAAATTAATCAGGGTTTTTAAGCTACTAATAATATTACATATGTATATGTATCATCAATTCTTATATTTCTAAATTATTTATTTATAAAAGTTCTAAATTAAGAAAAAAGTTTATGTTGTGTTTCCAAAACGCAAACTGAGTTTTCATCGTGTTTTCAAACAAAGATGTCCAAAAGTCGTATTTCCAATAAAAATTTTTCAAAAATCGTGTTATCATACCTTGTCTCTGTGATTTCACAAGTTTCCGTTTCCAAAATGTTTCAGAAACGAAAAAGATCTCAAAAAGACTTTGCATGCAACATAGTCTAAATATTGCATTTGTTAAACTTTTTTTTTTGTGTGTGTAAATGTATTCGTTACATTTCGATGTTAAGAAAACTTTTAGTTTTAAAGGAAACGAATTTTCATAACAATATATGATCTTCTTTTTTTTTTTTTTCTTTCATTATGTTGTCTTTTTGTAAAATAGTTTTACCACGTTTATTTTATGTGTGTACACGTTACAAACGGTATCTCTCCGATTAATGGAGCATAAGAGCACAACCATCAATGGTTTAAATACCTAAGAATATTTGAAACAACACGCTCAAAACATAAAATATTAAATAGTTGAATTAAAACTCTAAAAGATATATCTGAGTAATTTACTTATATATATATATATGATAAAGATATATCTCAAAATTAATTAGAGGTTTTAAGCTACTAATAATATTATATATTTTGATGTATTATGAATTCTTATATTTCCAAATTATTTATTTTTAAAATTTCTAAACTAAAAAAAGTTTTCGTCGTGTTTACATAGTGTTTCCAAATAAAAATTTCTAAGAATCGTATTTCTCTTGCTTGTTTCTGTGTTTGCACGAGTTTCCATTTCCAAAACATTTCAAAAACAAAAAACATATCTCAAAAAAAGTTTCCATGTTTCGACAAGTTACCGTTTCCGAAATGTTTCATTTTTTATTTAAGGATAATTTTTCATTTTTATATTTAAGGATTTAATTTCTTATAGTTTTAAATTTGCTATTAAAATTATATGATTTCTAATTATTAGTATTTTTAGATTTAACCTGTGATACATGTGTTATTTAGTAATTTGAACTATTAGGGGGTGCATGCTCTTGGATTCTAATTTATAAAGAATTTTGAAGACTTCAACAAAATCATCAAAAGTGGATAAGCGAAAAATTTTAAGGATTCCTAGAGAATATGTTATAGTTTTATTGATTAGTTTTCTAAAATCTTATAAAATGCTCCAAACAATCTATGTATATTTGTGATAATGACTTTATTTTGTGAAAAAATGTATAAAATCATTAACCAATAACATAATAATTTAATTCATTAACAATCCTAGATTCTTTTGTTTTAATGGAATAACACAAAACTTTTAATAACTTAATAAAAGTTTGAATCCAATAACCCAAATTTATTAAGATTTTAAATGACTTTTTACAAATCACAAACTAATACCACTAAATATTAGCAGAGTTTATCAAAATCTTGATCTAATAAACATAACATTTAAAGTCTTTAAAACTCTATTCAAATCTCAAACCAATAACCTCCACTTGGTACATTGCTAAATAGTTTTTAATATATACATATAATGATTTAGTTTCTTATAGTTTTTAATTTGATATTAATAAAACTGTATGAATTAGATTTTTATCTTTTTCACGATTTAACTCGTGATACATGTGTAATTTAGTACTATTCAATTTTATATTTAAGGATATAACGATTAAAAATTCTATTTAAATCATCATACATGGAAATTACACCAAATATCGATCATGACTCGTTCGACCAAGTTTTGTTTTCAATTTTACAGTATAAATTGTTGTTACGAATAGATGTAATTAAAGGTAATACAATTTTGATATTATGGTAACTAATATAATTTGTGATGAGAGTAATAATGTATTGTAGCCAGAGGCGGACCAACGAAATCTGGAGTCCCTTACAGATTAAAAAAAAATTTGGCTGAAAAACTTAAAAACAAATTGGATGACACTTTTTCATAAGATTAAGAAGATTTATAGAATAAAATCATAATATTTGCAGAATTTCTATGAAAAAAGTGGTTAAAAAAAAATATGAATGTGTTTAGGATTTTTTTTTTTCATCTTCTTGTTGCTTAAAAATTTGTTTTTTTTCTTATTTTTTCTTTGAAGTCCAAAAAAAAAGCTAAAATTTAAACTTAATAAATAGTTGGTGGAACGCCTCTAAAACGGTGGCCCATTGCATTGTTTCAAATGCATGCTCTGGTTGTAGCAGGACTTATGTTATTTTTTAGATTTGTTAGTATCTTTAGTTTCCATTAAAAATAATATATCTTACCAAAACTGAAATTTAAAAAATATATTATTTGACTAATCGATTTTGTTGCCATATATTAGTTATTGTTTATTGTGCAATATTCTTTATTGGATGTCGAACGTCTGTATTTATAGAGGTATTGTGTCGGTTCGTCTATCAAAATAACCGAAAGCCCCTGTTCATATTCTAAGAATCTAATCTATTTACTGGGGCTTTGCAGATGTTCATGGGTCGGGGCTCATTTTGGGATTGAAACCAACCCCCAACAGTAGTCCCCCACCCCCACCTTCAGCTCGTAGCCGCATGCAGAAAACTTATGCCTCGTTAGATTCTGCGTAGGAACGCTGGCTCGTTCCGTGATCATCCTGGAAAGTTTGAGTGGCTCTCGTCACCTTATGCGTTGACGTTCTTTCCACCCTTGCTCGTCGAGATTGGTTGACTCTCAATCTTATTCTTCCTTCGTGCGAGTCTTCCTTTATTAGCAAAACATCGAGCAACCCAAACGTCACGAGTTTTCAAAAATCCGTAATGATGACGGCTCGAATATCTTTCTTTTTCTATAAATACCCTCTTCCCATTTTATTTCCTTTATTCCAACTCTTTGTTCATCAGGTATTTTCCTCTCTTCCACTTCTTCTTTATTGTCTGCCTTATTTTTTACTTCTTTTCATGGCTTCTTCCAAATTTGTCTCGTCAAATTTTTCGGCCGCGAGCCACCTTCTCCGTGTTACCTCCTCCGATTCTGATAGATCGACTAGATCTAGTCGTCGTCTGGTGAGATCTCCATTAACACCAAGCCAAAATCCAATTAGCTAATCCTCGGTCGAACCTTCGTCAGATTAGGCTGAAATTCAGCATCGTTTGTCTTTTGACGCGGCTATTCCCAGCTCGTCTCGTCCTCCCTTCGAAATTCTCTCTCTGATCGACGAGTCGTTGGAAGACCTCGATGTTCCTACCCCGTCATTGCTAATCTCCCGGGCGCCAGGAGGCACATTCTTTCTTTCGTTCCTGCATCTAACGCAAAGTTTTGCTCGGCCACTCGTGCGGTAAACATTGGAAAAATGTTCGTCCAACCGGAAATCGTGATTCATGCTTGGAATGACAGACCATGGGATGCGCCGCCAGAATTCATCGGTCTTTCTGAAAAATTCTTCACCGAGTGGAGACTCACTTTTCCTCTACCTGGGTTCTTGATGAGGTATCTAACCAGGAGGCAAACGGCCATTTCCCAATTCACCCATGTGACCTTTTGTAACGTAGTCGGTCTCTCGATTCTGGCCAAGGCGGCAGGTGTTAAACTTAGTTGCGACCACTTTGAAGAGCTTACGCGATTTAATCTTGCTAACAGGAAGAGAAAGCTCCAGATTTATTATGAGGGCTCAGCAATGGAGCCTCCGCTCGTCGAAGGGGCGAAAGGGAAAACCTATAACTGGGAAAAATCTTATTTCTTCTTGAAAGTCGTTCAAGGGGTTCTCGAGGACCCTAAAATCCTTTTTTCTGTGTGGAACCTTTCACCCAATAGCCGAACTTGTTTTATCCTCTTTTTCTTAATATCATGGACTTGGTTGCTGACCTTCACCTTATTTTTCCTCTCTTTTGCATTTGCTGTTCTGAGGTGACTTCATCTTTATCCTCCTGGTTTTAGAGCCGAGATCAAAGCAATCAAGTCGGTGAGTCCCACATCTGGCTCGGAATTAAAAAGAAGATAGCATCAACAAAGAAATCCACTCCTCGACGACTAGGTAATTGTTGTTTTCGTTCGTCGAGTTTGGATTTCTCTTTTCATTTGAATGTATTTTTAACCTTTGCGATCTGTCATTCTAGCTTCGAAGATGGAAAGCTGAACATGGATGTTCCTGATGTTTATGCTTGCTATAAACGAGCCCTAAATGTAGCCTCCACACCTTGCCCTAACCCTCCTCGTTCCCACAAAAAGTCGAGCGAGCGTGCTGCTGGGACCACTTCGTTTTGAATATATGCTTCTCCCAATCTTTCTCTTGAAAGGCGTTTGCCAGAGGTTTGCACGGGTAAGCAAGTTGTCAAGGACATAACTCCTCTCCCTTCGAACCGACACGTCGGGCCTGTCAAAAATCTTCCACCGAGAAGGAAAAATGGTAGTCACATGGTTCAACCTTCTCCTTAGACCCATCCTGCTAAACCCGTCAAGAATTCTTCTCAAAAGAGGAAGGCGGCAGTCCAGGACGCTCCAATCTTGCCACAAGGCAGACAAAAGGCGAACTATCGGTGGGACTTCCACTACTCCACTGCTGCTTGCTATCTCCCTAATGACCCGCTCTCTTGTGCGGAATTATTCCGTATAATCCACTATGGAACTAATCGTCTTTCTTGAGTCGACCGAATGAGGGAGGGAGAGGCCATCACTGAGGTGGTCAAAGCTTCCTTTGAGGTTCGTCTCTTTTTTTTTTTTGGTTTGCTTTAGAATCCTAGAATTTCTTTAAGGTGTTGATCTTATGTTCGATAAGAAAACACTATCATAAGACCTGTTGATTGCCTCGTACAGTGCATACACCTTTTTGAGTTGGAAATTTGATGCATTGGTGGTATGTGGATGAGACCGCATTCATCTTCTGGATCCAACAAGTGCCGAGGATGACCTTGTAGATTGTTGGCTTGTCAATAACAATGAAACATGAATACCTTGTCGTTCCTCCAACAAAGATTGGGAAGTCGATCGTGCCTATAGTCATGATGAAATCACCATCAAAACCGATCAAAGAATGGAAGTCTGGCCTTGATGTCACGCTCGCTAATCTCCATTTGTGCCAGTACGTTCCTGAAAATGATGTTCACCGAGCTTCCAGTGTTGACGAGGATCCTTGTAACTTGAATTTTGCTAATTAGGTGTTCAATGACAAGTGGATCGTTGTGCGGCAAATCGAATCCCTCCAGATTGCTTTTGATGAAAGATATCGTGGTATTCAGGGAAGTGTTCCTTGATGGCTAGGACATGGTCATCTCGGCCTTCCATGTGTAATCTCTTATTGAACGAACTGAATCGTTGTAGGCTGTCAAGCCTCCCATAATCATGTTGATTTGCCACATGGGTGCTGGTGGAGGCTGCTCCAGTTAGGGATTAATGCGAGGTCGTTTTGCTTGATCATTCTCGTGTGCTTCTTCCTGCTTTTCATTCGCTTGATTGTCGAGCTGTCCCTGATCTTGTATGAAGTTTCGAGCAATATTCTCTGTTCGTCAATTTTGATTTCTCGAGCCTTACCGATTAGCTATCTTCGATCCGACTCAATCGTTATTCCACCTTTATTGTATATGGCCATTGGAAGGGCCTATAGATAGCGACACTCTTCGGTTCCGTGTGTGTTACCTTTGTGGTATTCGCAATACTAGATGGTGCTACCCTTTGTACCCTCGTTCTTTACATATTTATTCCAAGGATGAGCCTGTTGAGTTACTCCATTGGCTGTGAAAGTTCGGCGAGTTCGGTATTGGTTACGATTGAAGTGTTCGCGTGGCTCGACGTGTTCATTTTTGGCTGCCAGGGCTGTCGGCTCCTTTGCTACCGCACTCTTTGTTGTTCCATGCCTTCTGGCATAGATGGCTTTCTCCTCATCAACTTCAACATGCTTTGAAGCTCGGCACAATGCGCCTGCCAGTGTATCAACGTATGAGAGGGACATTTCCTCCTTGAACCGAGATTTGTACCATAATGAATTCTTGAGTGCGACGATCGCTGCTGCATCTGGTATAGAGACATTGACGATGATGTCTTTATGATGCCCAATGAACGATTAGAGCGATTCTTTGGGTTATTGGGTTAAGGACCAGAGGTCGACGTTTGAGTTCTTGTTCTCTATAAGAATGCTACAAAAATGCGGTCATCAAGTCTTGAATATTGTCGATCGAGCCGGACTGTAGATGATGGAACCAACTTAACATTGTTCCAGATGCTAGGCAAACACTTGCCAAGAACCGACATCATACTCTTTGGGGCTGATTGTTCCAGAAAATCACATGGTTCGATTGTACCATCGTAGTACCCCAGCCTGGGTTTTATCGTTCGTTGTACCGGTATAGCCACAATCCTTTGGTAGAAGGGCGTTCGCCGAGTGACTTCGAGTACCAAATCCAGTCTTTCGCGTCCTTGTTCAACCTGTCAGTGCCTATGTAAGGGCGACGCTTTGGCTCGTTAATCTTCAATTGTTGCCTTGCTGTTATGTCAATTATGTTTGGGCTCCTTGGAATTCGTCAGGCAGCGTGCTGATGGTTGATTTCTTCTTGAGAATTAACTTGAGCCGCAGTTAGTGTGTCCAAGCGTCCAAACTGGTATTGGTCCTATGTTCTTGCTGATCAAAACATCTTATTATCCCTCGGAACAGTTCGTCGATGCTGGAAATTGGCGGGTTCCCAAATGATGTGAGTGGCGTTGGGGAAAGGGTCGCTGCGGTTTCTGTTGGGCTTGTGAGGTTTGTTACGATGACAAATTCTCTTGGGATCTTCGTGGTCGCGGTCTTCTTTGGAGCAACCAGGGTTGGAAGGATAGTTATCCTTACTTTATCAGTTGCCGAAATGGTCGTTCCACCTGACGATCCGACTCCCTTGGTCTAGTTGATGTTATTGGTGTGTCTAGTCATCTTGTCGAGCTATTAGTAGGTTCGTCTTTTTTTTTAGAGAAAACTTCGACTTGGCTCTCCCTATCTGGCGCGCCAAATTGTTGATGTGTTAATGTCAAAATTAAAAAATTGTTTTTGAGGGAAAAATATCAAAGGTTCTCTTTATTAATATATGCTGATGCTTGTTAAAGACCGAACTACAAAATGAAACTTGACGAGCTAACTTGACGAGAATCAAATGCTACAAAGCTGGACGTCCTCGAGTGGTTCGTCCAATTTATCGAATTGATGGGCCAGCCGCTAATTCTATGTTGTTTTCTCTAACGGTTTCTTCTCTCACTTTTCGATGTCTTTTTGGGATGTTGGACGTCCGTATTTATAGAGTAATGTGTCAGTTCGTTTATCGAAATGACTGAAATGCATCTGTCCACATTCTAAAAATCTAATCCATTTACTTGGGTTTTACAGATGTTCATGAACTAGATGTTATTTTCGGGGTGAAAACGAAATCCTTAACTGGAAGTAAGGTGAAATATAACGTCCAAAAGAAAAGAAGGAAACAGAAACCGGCCGGAGGAAAAAGAATTTTCCTCGGAAACTAAATGAAAAAGAAGGAAAACTAAAGACCCAAATTCCAAGAGATCGAAACCTTTACTAAGAACAGAAGGTTCTGCAGTGTAAGTTTCGCTTCTTGGATCTTTTGCTTTTCAATTATGTACAAGTTTTTAGGTTCTTTTTAATTTTTGTGATTGCCAAACTAAAGCAGCACCCTGACAGTGACACAGAAAGGAGAAAACGATCTAAAAGAGAGAAACGAGAGACGAATTCAAGACAAAAATGATTTAGTACAAAACCATAATAAACTTGTTTTTTCTATCTTTTTCCAGATTTAATGATGAAACAACAAACCCACAGAATACAACAAGGTTGCAATCAGATTCTGTGACACTCTTACAGGACACAGAAGAGACATATCCTTCTCAGAGGAAAGCATCTTTCTCAAGTAGTTTCACCACATCGAGCTGATTGTTAAGCTTGGCCACATCAATGGGAGTTTTACTGTCCATGTTTTGCAGAGTACTGCAAACAAACAATGAAACAACACTTGTCATATAGAACCATTTTTTAAAAGTTGTTTGAAATAGAATGTGTTGTTATTGCAAACTTACACTGCAGCACCATTCTCTAGGAGAAGGCTTACACACTCTTTCCTCCCATAACCAGCAGCATAATGCAATGGTGTGTTCTTGTTTTTGTCAACCGCATTCACATTTGCTCCAGCATCCAGAAGGACTTGAGCACATTTCATCTACAAACAAACTCAACCAAGGTCAGTTGGGATCAAACCTGCGATTAAACTTTTATAACGGCGTGTAATCGCAAAAACATTAATGGTAATATCCAACTTCTTTCGTAAACAATGCTATAGATAAGTGTGCAGCATTCTACTAAGTGAAGCAGAAGCTGCTAATCCACCAAGTGCATAATAGTAAAGATTCATAGTGTAAATTAGTTTTCATAATTCTGTGATAACAGTCGGTTTTTGTTGTTATGATTAGTTTCAAGACTTTGTCATACCTCGCCATATCCACATGCAAAATGCAATGCTGTCCTCCCCTCAGAGTCTTCTTCATCTTTGTTACCACCAGATGCCAATGCAGCTTTCAAGCCCTGATTGGTTCATGAAATCAATGCACAGTGAGTTTAAAAGCTAACCTCGATCAACGGTCCCAATTTAAGGATAAAATTCAGACCATCAAAAACATGAGGTATTAACAGTGTACGAAATCAGTTTACCTCCACATCACCGAGACTAGCAGTTTGGTGAACAATAGACTCTTCCTCTTCCCCTTCTTCAGCCTCCTCAGGTTCAGGAGCAACACTCTGGTCTCCTCCAACAGCTATACCCATTGCTTCACCCAGCTTTGCCAACACATCTTTATCATTCCAGTACCTATAACCATAAACAAATATCTTAGCCATACGCATTAGTAAACCTAGTAATTTCTAACGAATGATGAGTATTTTATTTAAAACATACTTCATCATAGCAGAAGGACCACCAGCATCAATCTCAGCTAGTATAGGTTTCAACTCCGGATCGTCTTTCAATTGCGCCATACGCTCTGCAAACTGCTCTGTTGCTGCAGGGTTACCTAGAGCCTCCAAAAAGGGAGACATTTGTGGATCCTAATAGCCAAACAGAGATTCAATGCCATAATCATTCATCACAACTCAAGTATAAGATTAAGACTAATATCAAGAACCGGAAGAGCTCCTTTTGAAGTACCTGCACCAAAGCGTTACCAAGACGCTCAGCCATTGTCCTAAACTCAGGATTCTCCATAACCTGTTGCATGGTTTTCATATACTGTTCTGGATCAAAGTTAGGTAAACCTCCTTCATGCGAAGCGGTTGGAACAGATCTCTGAAGCTGCTCAGCTAACTGGTTAAACGAAGGATCTTGAGCTATTTGCTCAGCTAGTTCCTTGATACTTGGATCCTGAATTCAAAAAAACAAACCAAACCCATCAACAAAAGAATAATACAACCTTTGACTTATACTATTCAATCATCACACCCACACACAAAATAAAAAAAGGGAACTTACATTGAGAATACCAGCCATGCCTGAGAAATCAAAAGCACTGAAATCATGGGCAGGATCAGTTGAGGGAGGTGAAGGTGAGGGTGAAGCTCCTGAGCCTGATTCTGGTTTAGTACTCTTACTCTCTTCCTTGGTATCGTTTTTCTCATCTGCGGGAAGCATGAAAATAACTATAACTCGAAGAAACAACCACCAAATCTGATTATACAATAACAATCGAATCTAAACTACAATGATCGGAATCAAGAGATTAAACAAAAAAGATACCTGAAGGAAGAAGAGTTGATTTCTCTGAACTTGAAGCCATCGGAAAATTACTTAAAACCCTAATAAAAAAAAAAACGGACAGAGAAGATATATACAGAGATTTGTTCAGAAATCAAATCAAAGGAGATCTCCCAGATTAGAATTGAAACATGATCAGAAAAATCCAAAAGTATGGTGGAGAAGACGATACCTATCGAAGCTCTGTGGAACTGAACAGAAGAACCAAAAACTAAGAACAAAAAAAACCCCAAAATGAAAATGTTTGTGGCAAAGAAAACGGATATTCTTTTCCCTCATTTTTATTTATTTATTTTAGTTTTAATAAAAAAAAAAGCAACAGTTAATTTATTTTTATATAAGATGAATTTTTTATTATCACTAGGTTTTGAACCCAGGCTACTTATGGTTTTATTTGATATATTTTGATAAAAATTATATATGATTGATTATGCTAATAAAATACTATCTCATAAAAAAAAAATTAGTACTAAGGAAAAAATTAAAATTTCAGATACACAATTTTTTAAAATATAAAAATCAGTTGTATTATAAAATCAAATCTGATAAAAAATCATAAATTTAACTTAACGTCCAGACGAGGCAAATCAAACTGATGACCTCACATATTCTAAACCATTTTTTTTGACCACCAGAAAAGCGAAACAATTTTATAATCATGAATTTAACTCGTTTTCATATTTAATTGATCGCTACCACCTATGTTTTCGTGTTTTTTATTCAATGTTTTCTTATTCTTCGTATTCTTTTTTGTCATTTTCATTTGTCAAATTTTTTGTTAATTGTCATCGTAACTTTTACCGTTTGGTTCTTCGTTATACTCTTTTTCTTCTTCTTCCTCGTCAACTTTTTCACATTCTTCCACTAAAAAACCTTTTTTTAGACTATCACACAACTTGTTAACCCATCAAAATCCAAGAACAAAATCATTTTTTTCTCATAAAATTTGTGAAATTCATGATTACCAACATAGTCAACACGTACACCCAATTATTGACAATTTTATCCATATACTTATTTGGTTTTAGATTCACGCGTTTAGAAACTTCTCAAACCAAAATCCTTACTTGGTTTATAATATTTTAAAAACATAATAAAATATACTAATAATTATTTATTTAATATGAATCATATGATATATAGAAATATGAGTACACTATAAGAACATATTAATTATAAATAAATAATATCAATTATATTATATCATCAAATAATATTAAGTATATCATATTATCAAATAACCGTAACCATATATAACGTAACCGCTTGAACTGTAACCGTATTTAAACGTAACCGTTTAACCGTTTGTTAAACGGTTCAGGTTAAGGTTACGAAAATTTCTAACCATAACCGAAGGTTAATAAACCTGAACTGTGACAACCGTAACCCTGGTCATGCGATGTCAATCTTTCTTCCTTAGACCCAAAAATAAAAAATTAATGAAAGAATATCAACTCATCTATAAAATCATACACAAAAATATGTTTTACAGCTCATAAGAAATAAAAAGCACAAATGTAGATAAATAAGATAATTTATGTTTTGCATCAATATTTAGAATATTTTAAACTTTTAAAAGGTTTCAAAATATAAAATTTGAACCTTTCAAAAATTTTCAATATTTATAATATTTTAAACTTTTAAAATTTAAAACTTATAATATTTAAAAACTTTTTAAAAGCTAGGATCTTTTAAAAGTTTCAATATTTATAATATTTAAACTTTTAAAATTTTTAAATATTATAATATTTTTTTGAAACTGTTTAAAGTTTTAATTTGATCAAATAAAAAAACAGATCAAACCAAATAAAACTTTTAAACTTGGACGCCTGATGATAAATCAAGCTTTCCTGGTTCTGAACCATTTTCTAAAAAATTTCTAGACGATGTGGGATATTGTGCTTAATTCTTTGATTTCCAAAAATTTAAAATTTTCCTTTTTCTAAAAAATTCTGTAAATTTATAAAATGTTAATGAATGACATGTCAAATCATGATAGATTGTTTAAAATAATTCTGAATATAGAAAATTCTGGAAATTGTATAAAATTTCTATTGGTTGTTTAAAATCCTATGTGGACGGCCTTAGGAGTTTATAGCTCCTACTTTTTATTAGTATAGATTTAAAATTTTTAAATATTATAATATTTTTTTTGAAACTGTTTAAAGCTTTAATTTGATCAAATAAAAAACCATATCAAACCAAATAAAACTTTTAAACTTGGACGCCTGATAAATCAAGCTTTCCTGGTCATTCGTTGTTGGAAGCATATTAATCTTATTTATACTGGTTCTGAACCATTGTCTAAAAAATTTCTAGCCGATGTGGGATATTGTGCTTAGTTCTTTGATTTCCATAAATTTAAAATTTTCCTTTTTCTAAAAAATTCTGTAAATTTAAAAAATATTAATGAATGACATGTCAAATCATGATAGGTTGTTTAAAATAATTATTAATATAGAAATTCTGGNATTTAAACTTTTAAAATTTTTAAATATTATAATATTTTTTTGAAACTGTTTAAAGTTTTAATTTGATCAAATAAAAAAACAGATCAAACCAAATAAAACTTTTAAACTTGGACGCCTGATGATAAATCAAGCTTTCCTGGTTCTGAACCATTTTCTAAAAAATTTCTAGACGATGTGGGATATTGTGCTTAATTCTTTGATTTCCAAAAATTTAAAATTTTCCTTTTTCTAAAAAATTCTGTAAATTTATAAAATGTTAATGAATGACATGTCAAATCATGATAGATTGTTTAAAATAATTCTGAATATAGAAAATTCTGGAAATTGTATAAAATTTCTATTGGTTGTTTAAAATCCTATGTGGACGGCCTTAGGAGTTTATAGCTCCTACTTTTTATTAGTATAGATTTAAAATTTTTAAATATTATAATATTTTTTTTGAAACTGTTTAAAGCTTTAATTTGATCAAATAAAAAACCATATCAAACCAAATAAAACTTTTAAACTTGGACGCCTGATAAATCAAGCTTTCCTGGTCATTCGTTGTTGGAAGCATATTAATCTTATTTATACTGGTTCTGAACCATTGTCTAAAAAATTTCTAGCCGATGTGGGATATTGTGCTTAGTTCTTTGATTTCCATAAATTTAAAATTTTCCTTTTTCTAAAAAATTCTGTAAATTTAAAAAATATTAATGAATGACATGTCAAATCATGATAGGTTGTTTAAAATAATTATTAATATAGAAATTCTGGAAATTGTATAAAATGTTAATAAGTGATATATCAAATTTCTATTGGTTGTTTAAAATCATATGTGGACGGTTTTAGAAGCTTATAGCTCCTACTTTTTATTAGTATAGATTTACAATTATTAATATCCAAATGTTTGAAACTTTGAACTAGTCCTCTCGGTTTAATATCGATTCGGTATTTTCTATTTTCGAATTTGTCAAATTTTGAGTATTTTCCGATACTGTCAATTTGATTTTTTTGGATACTTTTTTTGGTATTTTTTATATTTCAAGTTTTTCGGTTTGGTTTTTTGAATATTTTTTGTTTTTGGGTTTTTCTAAATTTTTGGTTTAAAAACAACTAATATTTTTATGTGGAAGCCCCCTTGGCCCAATGGTTGGTCTAGGGTTCATTAATGCTTCTACACCAGGAGATCTGGGGTTTGAGCCTCAGATAATGCGATTTATTAATTGTGCAGATTAATGGAGGCAAATTTACAGACGATCTCCAATAATGCGCAATTATCGTCGTTCGCCGTAATTCTACGTACACATGAAGGTGAGCATAGAGAAGGAAGGTGACCATCAAAAGCATGGAGCAGGAGAGCAAGAGTGTTTGTAGTGAATCTAATAGGATCAGAAGGAATTGCACATAGTAGAATCATATGTAATTGTTCTCATAATTTGCGATCAATAATAAATCCAGACGGAAAAAAAAAATATATTTTTAGATATGTAATTGTATTTTGGTTATTTTAGATATCCATTTGCTTCTCAATTCGGTATCGATTCGAATTCAACTGGTATCCATTCAGTTAGTATGTCAATTTTGATTCGGTTATAGTTCTCATTTTTGGTTCGACATATCCGCGTCTGGTTTTTCAATGATTTTAGGCATTTTTGGTTCGACATATTCGCGTATGTGTTAAAAGTTTATCTCACAACCATTAGAAAATTTCTCACTGGCATTGTTTAAATGTGATCACCTGTCAGACCAAATGAATTCAATCTATCAAAGAGTGTGAATGCATAATATATTTTGTAAAATGATCATAAAATGAATAGTCATGCGTGTAGCCATATTTCACAGATAATATGAAAAAGGTATATTAACAAAAAAAAAAAGCAAAACGTAAGTAAAATATTATCATGTATGTGTAACACTACAAGAAAACATGTCATAGCCGACTACATTTTACGACTATTATTCAGTCGCTAAATTTAGCGACTATTTGGTTACTCCGTTACGACTATTTTACGACTAAATAAAAACGATCGTACAGTAGTCGCTAAATTGCGACCAAATTCAGTAGTCGTCATTTAACGACTACGTTACGACTAATATATAGAATTATAAATGCAGTCGTAACCTTGTCGTTATATAGTCTCTCAGTTACGACTATCTAGGTAGACGCATACAAGTCACCAAATTAGGCGACTATATTACGACAATATCGGCGGGTCGTACAGGTTGTCGCGTAGTAGTCGTTATTTAGCGACTATTATGCGACACTTTCGGTGGGTCGTAACGTAGTCGTATAATAGTCGTAAAATATCGGTATTATAATTCACGTTTTTTTCATTTGGGGGGAGGGTTAGTTCGAATAAATTTTCTAGCTCAATGGAATTGCAAGGCAAGCTTGCTTCTTCTTTTTAACGTTTTTATATATTTATAAATATGAAGGGAGATGAATATAGCTTATTTAAATATAGTTAATGATTATTTTGGGACATACAATATTTTTGGCCTTTGATTATTTCATAACTAAAGAATATGATTAACTTGGAAGTTTTGAGTCTTGCTCAGAATCATTTAGACGGACCTCTCCCAATAGAAGGTACCCCTATGTATATTATTTTTTAATGTCGATAATATATATATGTGTAACTCATATTTGTGTTGATATTCCTAAACAGCCTCCCAGGCGCATCAAGTTTGCTATATTCCCTATCCATACACAAAGAAGCCAAGGAAGGAATGGCTCAATGTTTTAAAAGTTAATCCGAGGGGAAACATTGCAGGAGAATATGAGAACAAAGAACCGACTCTTTTGCAAACAGAAAATGATGATGATGTCTTGGTGACTACTATTGAAGATCTGGTTTTCGATAATTTAGAAGAAATAAATGAACCAATAAATCTTGATTATGATGTCGAAGATGCAGAACCAGAAGATGAATTTCAATGTAATTTATCATCTTCAGACGATGAAGTAGATGAAGACGAAGATCCTCCTAACTAATTATGCTTGTGTAAAATATTTGTATCAATTTGGATAATTATGCTTGTATCAAATATTATTAATAATTATGTTTCTATTAAAATAAATAATTATGTGTTTATATTAAATTGTAAATTATGACTAATTAGTTTCAAAATATTGAACTTTTAGTTTCAAAATATTAAACTTTTAGTTTAATTATGACTAATATTTAGTTTCTAAATATTAAAATTTTAGTTTAATTATTATGACTATTAGCGACTAATTAGCGACCAATTAGCGACTAAATTAAGAAAATATGAATTAATTAATCTCAACCCAAATAAACCCGGGAAACCAAATTAATTTCCCTCTAAACCAAAATTATTTCCCCCTAAACCAAAAAAATTTTGATTTCCCCCTACCTAAAACCTAATTTTTCCCCCAAACCCAAAACCAAAATCCCTAACTCTCCTCTTCTCTTCTCTTCGATAACTCCGAAACTCTCTCCTCTTCGAAAACTCTCCTCTTCCCGATTTCTCTTCTGAATCCCGATTTGCTTTCTCTTATCTGTCTGTCTTTCTCATCTGTCTCCCGATTCTCTTCTTCATGATGGCTCCAACGCAATCTGCGGCGAAGTCTGCAACTAAGGCTCCGACCAAAGCTCCAGTTAAGCGAGGAAGAAAGAGGAAGATGGACCGTAATTTCTTCCAAAGAACCGAAGGGTCGACCCCCATCAAAGAAGCGAGAAGACCAAACCCTCTACCGACACAATACAACTTTACGCCGGCAGCAGATTTGCCCCATCCTCAAACACCGCAAGAGCAAGACCACGTTTTCCCGAGACCCTCACCGTCAGAAACACCACAGATCCGCAACTATCCACCGCCACAGACTCTTTTCCAGATCTCGATGAACCAACAACGTCAGACTCAACAGCCTCTTTCGTCAGAGGAGGTCCAAAACAATCCGCGACAGTCTCCAGCTGATCCTCCACTACAAGACGCTCCACCGTCTCCAGCTGATAACTCTCAAGCTCAGAGCCGTCCATCATCTCACGGTAACAACTACCATGAAGGCTCTGAGGCTTCAAATCCGGAGCTCCAGGAGGACACGATTGTCACTCTAAATGCCCTGCTTAGAGTTCCAAACCGTGAGAAGTTTACCACCGTCCTCTCCCCCACACCGATGCCAAAGACGACCTGGTATTAATACATTCTTCTAATGAGCTTGTCTGTTTTGATTGTTTGAGGTGGTTAGTTTGAGGATGGTTAGTTTTAGAACATTAATCCGGAGCTTGTCTGAGGATGGTTAGTTTTGATTGTCTGTGATGCTCTTTGATGGTTAGTTTTAGTACATTGATGTCTGTTTACATTGTTCTTAATAGGTTATGTTTTGTGTTGAGCCGGTTTGTTGGTATAAGTACTCAATCAAACAAACTATAACTGATTTGTTGGTATAAGTACTCAATCTTTGATGGTTCTTAATAGGTTCTGTTTTGTGCCTATATATATGTATAAGTACTCAATCTTTGACATCTGTTTTGTGTTGGACCTATATATATGTCTGTTTTGATTGTTCTTAATAGGTTCTGTTTTGCGTTGGTCCTATATATACATAAGTATAAGTATTCAATCTGTTTTGACATCTGTTTTGTGTTGGTCCTTATCTGTTTTAGAACATTGACATCTTTTTTGCTGTTTTGTGTTTGCAGGTTTACTCGTGACGAAAAATCGCGACTGGTAAGGAGCATTACTAAAAATTTTACAAATAAATTTGATGGTCCATACTACAGCTGGACATGTGTGCCTCGGGACAGACAACATAGATGGTTCATCGAGTTTTCTGTACAGTTTTCTTCTCTCTTAACCTTTTCACATATAGGTTTACTTGTTGAGTTTCCACTAACATCATTATATTGTCTTTGCTATGTAGAAAACACACACATGGGATCCTTTGATTACTGGGACAGTTCAACAGTTTTTCGAGCTCATTTGCCAACGCCGGATGAAAGACATGATTTGCAATGCTAAGACTAGTGGAGAGCGACCAAAATGGATCAGAGATGCTATTTGGCAAACAATGGTTGATTAATGGGAGACTGAAGAAGCACAACAAAGGAGTCTCACCTACTCTAAAGCTCGTATGTCTGATCGTGGTGGTCTTGGTCCTCACGTCCACTTATCAGGGCCAAAGTCTTATCAACAAATCCATACCGAAATGGTTAGTAACTTTTATATACCCATAAATTTTGTTTTTCTTTACATTTGGAGCTTTAAATGATGTCATAACCCTTGATTCTTTTGTAACATTGCAGGAAAGGGAATTGGGAAGACCGGTTAGTCTTGGTGAGGTTTTTATTAAGACACATACCAAGCCAGATGGTACTTATGTTGACCGGAAGGCGGAGCAAATCTCTCTCAATTATGAGAAGAACTTGCAGCAGAAGTTGTCCGACCTTGGGGAACATACTTCACAGCCTCCAGAGCTCACAGCAGATGATTACACAAACATCTTTATTCAGGTAAATATCACTTTTCACAACCCACATTGAATTATCTTTCGATTTCTACAGCCTCTTTATGTAGTGTTTTTCTCTTTGTTTTCTTGTAGTCTACTCAGAAAGATTCACGAGGAAACCTGTATGGAGTTGGAAGTCTTAAGCATACTCTTCAACCTCTTCTCAATGGCAAGGAAAACCAACAACAAGAGTCTGCAATGTTTCAGTCATTGCAAGAGCAAATGAGGGAAACTCAACGTCAAATCGAAGAGCAGGCTGCTTATAATTCTCGTCGTGATGCAGAGGTTGCTGCTCGTGATGCAGAGCTTGCTGCCCGTGAAGCACTACATTTCCAAGCTGTGGCTGAGCAGAAGGACAAGTTAGAGCATTTGTCCTTAGTCGAGAAGTACCTGCGCAATACTGACCCTGCCTTTATAGAGTTTATGAAGACTCAATCAGCTGAAGCAACCACAGAGCCACTCTCAACCACACTTCCTGCAACAGCTCCACCTTCAAATCCGGTTCCTTCTCCATCTTCAAACAGTGATGCTTTTTAGGTTAACTTCTCACCTACAATTTCATAGACCAAACTAATTAGCTTGTCTCTTTTGTTGAGCTTGTCTCTTTTGTTGAACTTGTCTCTTTTGTTGAGACACATGTATACTTGGTATGCATTTGTCTCTTTTGGTTTGTATATTTGTCTTGTGAGAAACTTGGTCTTTTGGTTTGTATTATAAATCATGGTTAATATGACTTTATTGTCTTAATCTTGTTTTTGTTCTATTTACAATATTGGTTTCATAATATTTTGAGAAACAGGTACCAATTTCAATTTAAAACATTTATAAATTTGTTTTCCACAAAACATTAGTCGCTAAACAAATTAAAATTACATTATTAATTTGTTTAGAATAGTAGCCAAATAGTCGTAAATCAATAAGCATGTTACGACTACGTTACGACTACAAGCAAAATTACTGTATATCATGATTAGTCGTAAATCCGTCGTAACCGAGTCTTCAAATGTTACGACTACACTACGACTCCTTTACAACTGCCTATATAACTGCTGGTTAATCGTAACTCTGTCGTATCGTAGTCGTAATTATTTACGACTCTGTTATGACTATGTTTACGACTACGGAATTTGGTCGTACAGTAGTCGTTAAATAACGACTATTTTTACGACTAATTCTTTTACCGACTAAGGATTTACGACTACACGTTTTAGCCGTAACTGAGTCGTATTCAGCAAATTAGCGACTACTTAACGACTCTTACTGTAGTCGGGAATGGGTTGTTTTCTTGTAGTGTAAGATAAAATAAATTCTCATATATCATATCATTTCTAAGATATTTTTACGTATGTGTTAGCATTTAATTTGTTAGTTCATTAGAAATGTCTTTTCGTATAAATTTTTAATATAGGTTCTTAAGTTTCATGTGATTTTCTTTATCTTCCTTTCAAAATATTATACATTATATAATCAGCTCAAAAATCCAAGTTTTGTAGGATATTAGCTCAAAAAAATTGATCTCTCGGCACGTCTTGTATTCTCTATGGAAACCTTCGGCTTCCCGGTTGTCAGTACTTTAGTTCCTTTCGATTACCGATTTTCGACGACTTGTTCCTTCAAAGCCTCTTGGATTTTCAATCCCACAGCTTCCCGACGACATGTTCCCTCTAGGTAATTTTACTTCACCACTAATTTATTTGATAAAATTTCAAATAATAAGTCTTTTACCTAATAATTCACTATTAAGCAAACTATTGATTTAGTTAATAATTTTTTTATGTTGGTGTTTATAAGTATAACTAGGTAACAACCTATACTATGTGGATGATTAATTGATCCAAATAAAATTATTATATGAGATTAATAATTATGTGCATGATAAATCGATCACCAGTCAGACCAAATGAATTCAGTCTATCAAATAGTGTGAATGCATAATATCATAATATCTAATCTCTATTAATTCCCACCAGCGGAGAAGACACCGCCTAAGCTATCTAAATTCGATAGAGGATGCTCTACACTCTCAGTACCACAATAGAATAGAGCAGCCAGACCTTGTACTGTGGCGAGGGAAGAACGACATTTATCGAACTAAATTCTCTACTACTGACATTTGGAACCATCAACCGGATCGGCTAAATGTATTTCTCACTCGGTATGTCTTCCAAGTTGCGGTTCACTCCATCTGGCGGGAACGAAATGGGCGACGACATGGCGAAGCTCCACTCACTGCAGCCCAATTGATAAAGAGACTTGATCAACACTTCGAAACCGGTTCTTAGCTATTCAGCAATGGGCGATCGACGTTATGATAAAGGATTACAACTTCTGGCTGAGCAGTAGATTCTGATACTCTTTTATTCCATTTAGATCACAATTTCAATCACACAATGCATACATTGTAAAAACGTTTTATTTTCTTTGAATATAATTTAATATTAATTTCAATATATATATATATATATATGATCTAGATCCCTTTTAATTTGACATGTTCATTTAAATAAAAACACAAGAACTTGATGACTTTTCTGCATTGCGAAAAATAGTGGAATCACGTTTTAAAACGTAAATATTTGAAGACATATTATAACCATCCATCACTATGGCTTACGCAAAGATAAGTAACAATCACTACTAATAAACCCACAACGATGATTATGAATACATCTTTCTTCTAATCGATCAAACAAACACATGAGATGGCAAACAAGTGTGATTCAAAAGATAAGGATAAATTCAAACTTTTTTTTTTTTTAGGCAAACATTTACGATTGTTTTAACTGCGTGAAAGAAGATCAGAAAGAGACTACTTGGTAGCCTGAGCAATAATATTGCTTATGGAACTTGCCTCCTCTTTCGCAGCTTCCACCAATTGATCCTTCAAATATCATCATAACACTCATCATTAACTCAATCCTCAAGGACTAATCCTTTTCTAGTGTCTAAGTGGGCATTAGGATTAAGTAACCATACCTGGGCTGAAATTATCCTTGCAACTGTCTTCTTGCTCGACTCTTGAAGTTCACCGGCGATCAACAGCTCATCCAGTATATAATACGCCTAGAACAAAACAACCAGATTCGAAAAATGTCATAATGAAGTAAATTACAGAGAGTGTTCAATCACTGATCCTGAAGAGTTGTGTATGTATACATACCTTGTGGAAGTTAAAAATCAAATCGAGTTCACACACCTGAAGATCATAGAATAAACAGCTCTTAATCGAAAAATATATATGTTTGTGAGATTACAATAGAGTGGAGGAAAGCCATTTGGAGGATAAGTGTTTCACTCACACTGCCAAAGTAACGGTCAAGAATCTCGACGTAGTGATGAATTATCTCCAGTACCTCTAACTCGTTATCCGCCTCATCAATACACATGCAGAAGTACAAACTTGCATATCTGCACATATACAGAACCATCATGTTTATAACCTAACCAGTTTTTAAAAAAGTAGCGCACGAATATGCTGCGTATATATACATACCGACTCAAATGTTTTTTTTACCTTTTGTAGACAACCTTGTATCCTCTCCATTCGATGAAATTGCAGAGTTTGGGACCTCGGTTCAAAATCACACCGCTGAGTTCGCGTATGACCTGTCGAGATTATGTTTCCAAATGTACAGATCAAAGGCAAGCGAAGCATATAACCTGAGAATAACTGAATAACACTTAAGGCTGTAGATACCTTAGATCTTTCCTTCTGAGTATAAGGCGAATACCATTTGGTGAGCCTTACTTTTCCTTGCCGACTAACTAGAAGCACAAAATGTATCTGGAAACACAAACAGCAACCTCAGAAGTTTTCTTTTTTGTCTTTTCAAGACCATCTCTTCTTAACAAGAGTCCTAGCAATTCGAGAAAGCATAACTCTAGATGGTGTTCATTCATTCACCAACTAAAATCACTGTGAATGGAAATCTGAAGCACATAATTAGTTATCTTCCTGTCTCCTCGCCTATGAGAAGTCAAGTTACAAGCAGTAAAGACTTTGAAAGGCACACAATGGATAAGGCAAGTAAAAGAGAAGAGAATTTGAAAAATACCAGAAGCCTAACGCACACAAAGGATAAAGTCAAAGAGAGAATTGTGAGGGATCCAAGTACCAGACAATATCATCAAGATGTACAGATCTACAGGCTTCTTTTTGCCAAATTCAGAAACAGAGAGGCACACATCTCATTACCAAATCAAAATTAAGATCACAAAGATGGTATATAGAGATGCGAAAATTCAGATTCAAATTCGGAATCGTCGATACTCGAGACACAAAATCGAAGGCAGATCCGTTAAATTCTACATAAGAGAGTAAACGGGAAGCAAATACGAGTAGAGAGAGACTGTTACCATTTTCGTTATCCGAAAACTCAAGATCGAACGAATCTGTAAAAAGCTCAACTTGATTCCCAGAAGCTGATGCTCGTCGAAACTCGAAATAACAACACTTGTTTTGTTGCCGGCACACACAATACAATACAATACACAATAGAATCGCAAGGGTATAATTGTAATATAAGATTCTTTTATTTAAATACGGGTCTTCTTCCGGGTCGGACTCATAATTTCATACACCCACCCCTCCTCCTCAGGCCTCCAATGCATAGGCAGCCTCATTTGTCAAACTCTGTTATAGACCTTGTGTCACTTTTCTACTGGTTTTCAATTCTATTATAATTTTGTATTTATTTTTTAGTCTGAGTTAGATACTTCCATCAGTATCACCCATAAATATGCCCTCCTCGTGTCATATCACTCCTCCATCCACAACCACAACCCACATTTTTACATTTAATAGTACCAAACTCGTGTCATGTTTATCATCACATCAACACAAACACTACCACAATGATCAAATCAACGTTACGTTATACAAAAAGTCATGGCTAGAAACAATTATAGGACGTTAAATGCCTTGATCACACATCTTGACCAACAATCCCCGAGAGCTTATAACATCAAAGCATCAAGTAGCTGTGTTAAATTCCAAGCAAAGGGAGTTATAAAAAAAGAAACCTTTGACTTTCATGTCGATCCAATCCATGCCTCAAGAAGCATACCAACACCAACATCACCAAGTGCAAAACTTCCACAATAAGCAAGAACCTTTGGCCATGGTTTTGGGAGAGGGAGAAAGTAAGCTTTGTAATTTTCTTCAACTCCCCTCGAGATTTGTTGTATTGCTCTCGTCAACCAGTTTAGCCTCTGCAGTTGGCTTCTTCTTCTGATTCACACTAGTCACTGCCCCACTCGTCTCCTCTCCATCGTTCTATATGCATTCATCCAAATAATTCAAACACTCTTTGTAGAGCTTGAAATGTGAAATTAATAACACTCTTCTGGGTTTTGTAAGTTGTGAAAGTGATGTATATGTTGAGCTATGAGACTTTCAAAGAATATGATATAAGCCAGCCATAAAGAAGGAAGGACAAAAAAAATGACTTTACATAAATTAAGATCATTTGGAGACTTACAGAGTACAAATAGATAGAAGAAAAGAGACCGATCAAGGAAGAAATCAAATCAGGTTAAAATTACATCAATCTAATTTTTGGGATTTTGTTTTATTACTATCTGTCCTCGTCCGGTGCTCCAAACATCATCTGTTGACTTGAGACGAAGGGCCAATGTCTCTGCTCGATCTGTTGTATTTCATGTGGCTCTTCACTAGCTGTCCAGCTGCAATAGCAGACATTAGTGATAGCTCTCCTGCTAGAACTGTACCAGCCACTATTCTTGCCAATTGCTGTGCGTTCGAGCCAGGTGCCTCGTTGTTTGATCCTTTCATACCGAGCAGATTCAAACAAGCTGATTGTGATGCAAGTTGTGTCCCACCTCCAACAGTACCAACCTGGAACCACATATCATTAAACAGAGAGTTCATGAGTTGGATACTGCAGCAATATTAAAAAAAAAAAACATTTCAGATAGAAGATGCAAGAATTATACCTCAATGCAAGGCATTGAGACAGAGATGTGAAGGTCGTTGCCCTCAGCTTGAATTAAGGTGATACAGTGTGAGCTCTCCACGTTTTGAGCTGGGTCTTGGCCAGTGGCTATGAACACAGCGCTGACAATATTGCTTGCATGAGCATTGAACCCACCAAGAGAACCCGCCATGGCTGAACCAGTAAGGTTCTTGAGCATGTTAAGCTCTACAAGAGCCGCAACGCTAGTCTTCAACACTTTCTCCACAATGTCAGCCTTAATAAAGGCTTCACATACAACATGCTTACCACGTCCTTCGATCCAGTTTACACCCGAAGCCTTCTTGTCCGAACAGTAATTCCCTGAACACCACAACACCAATAAATCAAAAAGACTTGACTTTAATTCGAAAATCAAGACAATACCACAGAAAGAAAGAAAGAAAGAAGAGTTAACCTGAGATGCCAACAACATCCATGTCAGGAAACTCGCCCTTTATGAAATCCAAAACATTCTGAACACCTTTGGAGACCATGTTCATCCCCATGGCATCACCAGTACCACACGCAAACCTCGGATATAGATTCCTTCCAGCAATCGTGCATGTAATCTTCTGAAGTCTAGCAAATCTACTCGATCTATACATTATATACAGAAACAAAAAAAAGCAAAACATGTCAGTCAGCAACAACATTCAAAAATCACCATCCTAGAACTAAAGGGACAAAGTTTGTCAAACCCACTTGTTGAAAATGAGAGACAATCTCTCGAAATTAGCAGGATCTTCAAGATAAAACATGGCATCAGCAGCTCTCGTTATAGAAGGGAATTTAACAACAGGAGCTCTAGTCATTGCATCTTTCATGAGAACACTAACAGCACCACCAGACATGTGAATAGCTTTACAACCTCTATTAGTACTAGCAACCAAACAACCTTCAGTTGTAGCCATTGGCACTGAATACTCAACCCCATCGAGCAGCAACGGTCCCGCAATTCCCACTGGGATCTGAACATACCCAACTGGCATCTCACAGCATTGCCCCAAAATCGAATCGTAATCGAAACCTTCCAACGGAAGACCGGTTAAAGACTTACCGGTTATCCTCTGAACCGCTTCTCTCCTAATCGCTGCAGCTCGTTTGCAATCTCCGAGCTTCGTCTCCAATGAGTAAGACGGGATGGTTCCTTCGACCACCGATTTAACAATCTCTTCATCAGAATCAGGGGAATGATGATCAACGGAGCAATCTAGGGATTGACCACAGGGGACCTTCCTCCGTAAATCTTCGTCGTTAACCCAAACATCATCATCGGAAGAAGATCGGAAAATAAGATCGATACCGAAGAAACCAAGGAGGTAGATGAACGAAGCAACGAAACAAAAGAGAGCGGAGATCTCGGAGAGGTCAACGACGTGAAGAGGCGTCGAGTTACGGATCTTCTCACGCCATCGGCTGAGGAGGAAATAAACAGTAGCGAAGAAGAGAGCGAGGAAGAAAGTGTTGGTCAGGTACAACGGAAGAGGAAGCGCGTCAGAGGCTTTGCGAGGAGGAGGAGCGACGGAGACATTGGAGGTTTCTTCGTCGTTGTTTTTGATCGGGAATCTACGACGGAGATCCTCCATTGACGCCGGAGAGACAGAAAAAAAAAAGTTTTGATTTTTTTTTTAATGGTTGAGAGAAATTTTTGGGCTCCAAAAAGTGTGAGATTGCAAAAATAGGGGGAAGAGGGTTTACTTATAGTGGTTAGGTGGTGGTGACATCGAGATCAACGTCAATGTTGAGTTTGTGAATTGAGAGAGAGAAATGAGAAGGAACAGAGAAGATGATTTTGTCTTCGTCACAATGAATCTATAACTGTACTTGTTTTATTTATTTCCACTTTTGGGGATGATTTTAATTTTTTTTTAGGGTTAAAGTTTTCTTACTTTTCTTTTCATCATCATATGTATTGTTTTTAGTCCAAAATAAGTTCAACAAATTACTATAGAAGATGAGGCTATATCTTTTGGGATTTTTTGAATCAAAATTCAAATTGTCAAAGCTTTTAGTTTTTTTTTTTTTTTGTAAGAAACAATAGTTTTCAATTATCCTGGTTTATAGGAAAACTAAAAAGAAGAAAGAAATTAAGAAAGATATATATTACATTCGAAGCTAAATATTGGATGGATGTAATTTAAATCTTATTTTTAGATTTTTTAAATTTAATAGTTTTCTAATTAAATTTTCACAAGTCTTTTCTTATTTTGCTGAATTTTGTTATTCCTTGTTAACTTTAAGTCCACAACCAATTCACATGGAATTTTATAGTATATATATAAAAATAACTTACATTAGCAATTATCAATAAAATAGTATAACACTTGATATATCATGGTTTTTGTGGTTTTTAACCATGATATAAGGAGTCTTTTAGATTCTTTTGATTTGTTTTCTAGGATGTTTTTGAGTCTTTACATGTTTTCTAGGATTTTGGCATGGATGAAGCGAAATGGAGCAATTTGGACATTTTGGAGCATTAATCCTGAAGAAACGAACTTGGAATCGAAGAAGAGTGATGGTGTCGATCGACACCCTGTTTTGTCTGCGAGAGAAGCCAAGTTTTGGAAGTTTTACAAATTCAGCCGAAGATTTCCATATTTGCAACACAAGTCCATGACGTGTTTTAGGACATATTTATAGTGTTTTTAAGTTTTGCAAATCCAAAAAGTTTTTATTCTAGCAAGTTTTATTTTCTGCAACCCTGTGAGATTTTGAGAGCTTTGGAGAGAGAGAGATCTGCTTTGTAGAAGAAGAATCCTTGAACTCCTTCTTTACTCTTTTAATTTCAATTGCTTATTATTTAAAATTATGTTTTGTTCTTCATTGAATATGTCTTAGTAGTTTGCTTGTTAGGTTTAGAGTTTTTCACAGGGATTTTTATGAATTGTTAGATCTATTTATTTAGGATTCAATATCTTTCTAGATCTTCATCATATGTTGTTCTTCATCATTAATTCTTGATTGATCACCTAGAATTAATACTTTAGGCAAATAAATTGATATGAGAATATAATTGATTTTCCTGATAAAACCTTTTGATGAGCAAAATTACTTCTTGCAAAGAGATTTGATTTAGTAATTTTGTGAACAATCTAACCTGTTTTTAAAGCTGATTTTTAACCTAGAATTTTACAAAGAGATTTGGATTTTATGGTTTTAAATTTAGATAATATTTGCAGTGAGAACTGATTTATTTTACAAAAGAGTTTAGAGTTCTAGATCTGTTCTTAATTGTTTGAATCCTAATTATTTCTTGATTTAATAATTTGTAATTTCCTGAGAAAATCCCTAGGCCTAGCTTTTTTGATCTTCTGAATTTACAAAACTTTTATTTAATATTTTGCATTGCTTTTCTTAATTTAAATCAACTTGTTTAGCTTAATTATAATACTCTATAATCCATTGTGTAATCTAGAGTCCTTGTGGAATTCGACCCCTAAGTACTGCAATGACTTCTTAATTTGAGAGAGTAGCTCTAAGGTTTAATTTGAGCACATCAAATTTTAGCGCCGTTGTCGGGGACTCTTTGATCTACCATTAGATTTGAGTTTTAATTTCGTCTAAATTTTTCTTTTTATTTTTTTTACTTTCACGTTTTTGTTTTTCTTCTCTTTGGTGTTTAAGGTGCATGCCTCCTAGAACTCACACAAGGAGCAACAAGGCTGATCCTACTGTGAATCTTTCAAACCCAGAGTTGGGAAAGTTAGAGCGTGAAAACTGAAAAGCAGCCAAATCCTTAAAGATGGTTAACACAGTCATTCTGATGCGTGATGAGGCTGGTGCTTTGAGGGATCAAGATGGCCACTTGCGCAATGAGCAGGGCCAAAAGCTTGATGCAGAGGGCAATGTGATTGCTGAACCAGTTGTCAACGAACAAGCTGTTGTCAACCAGCAAGCTATTGCCGATGAGGAGGTTAACCTTGGTATCGATCGACGCCAACCAGAGGGTATCGATCGACACCCGCCTCCAGCAGACGTACGTGGAGCTGCCAACCACGTCCAGAATCCGGTTTGAAGACAGGAGCACAACCGGGACTTGATTAGGACCATTGCAGACTTCAACAGAGTTGATTTGATGTATGAGAACCGGTCTGCTATTGTTCCTCCTCCATTCCCCAGGAATGACTTTAAGCTGAAGCCTGCGTACTTCCAGCTAGTTGGGCAGAGACCTTTCTCTAACCTGCCCAATAAGAAGCCTTTGGACCACATTGAGCATTTTGAGGATCTTGTGACTAGTATCAAGGCTAATGGAGTGACTGAGGATTACATCTTCTGCAAACTCTTCCCTTACTCACTTGCAGGAGAAGCA
>NC_025703.1:23804525-23895774 GCF_000633955.1 Camelina sativa | reverse complement strand
AAGCAAAAACCTGATGAAGCTTTCAAGGCATCTTGGGTGAGATTTAAGGCTTATCAGAGGGACTGTCCACACCATGGTTTCTCAAGAGTGCAATTGCTAAGTATTTTTTTCAGAGGAATTGACTGGGAATATCAGTTAGCTTTGGATGTTGCCAGCCATGGGAACTTCAAGACGAGATATCCAGAAGATGCTGAAGCTTTGATTGAGAATTTGGCTTCCAGCAATAGCACTAAGAGAGCAGATACTGAAAGGAAGAGATTGCATGGAGGATTTGATGCAAACCAGCTTGCTTCAGTCAATGCTAAGCTAGATTCAGTGCATAATCTTCTTGTGGGTAAAAAATCGGTTCACTTTGCTGCTGAAGTTGAGACATTTGAGCCACCACCTGAGACAGGGAATGAAAAAGCAGATGTCAACTTTGTATATGGAAATCAGGGTCAGAGATTCGGTAATCAACAAAGCAACATACCTTATAGTGGGAACTTTTCAGGCTATACTCCCAAACCGGATTACCAGAAGCAGCAACAGAACAATGGTTATACTAGAACCTATGAGAACTCATCTTATCAGTATCCTCCTCCACAGACTTCTGCCGAGAGTAAGATGGAAGCTATGCTAGAGCAACTTTTGCAAGGTCAGGAGAATTTGACTGTGACATTCAATGGGAAGATTGACAATGTTTACACAGAGCATACTGGAAGAATTGATGCATTGAATGTCCATGTTAAGAAGCTAGAAAATCAGGTTGCGCAGACTGTTGGATCTGTGAAGAGACAAGAGGGTTTTCTTCCTGGAAGAACGGAGACAAACCCCAAACATGCTTGCAATGCCATATCAGTGAGAGATGAGAATGATGGTGAAATTGTTTCTGCAGAAAAAGGAGAGCAATCGGGCAAACCCGAGTCGGAAAATTCAACGTCAGATGATGGTGTCGATCGACACCACCTGGGTGTCGGTTGACACCCCTCTCAGACAGAACCCAAAACTGCAAAATCTCAGGTTCCAGCAGCTGCTGAAAGGGTGTACCAACCGACGATTCCTTTTCCTAAGCCAAGAAGATCCAAACAGGAGATGGAGGAAGCTAGATGCAAGGTGATGATAGAGATGCCTTTGATTGATGTAGTTAAGCTTTCACCACCACTTAAGCGGTATGTGAAGAGAATGGTATCCAATGGTTTGAGCCCTGAGGAAGGAGCACTACTTACAAAAGATGTCAGTGCAATTCTGCTGAACCAGCCTCCAGAGAGGAAGAAAGAGAAGAAGAAAGAGGTAGTTGTCTCTGAGAAAGTGAGTGCAATGATCCAGAGTAGGATTGCAAAGAAGTTACCAGATCCTGGAAGCTTCGTACTTGATTGCTCTATCTCCACAGGAAGGTTTGCTCACTCACTTTGTGATCTTGGCTCTAGCATCAACTTGATTCCACATTATGTTGCTCTGAGACTTGGGATGACAGATTTTAAGCCGACTTAGATATCTCTTATCTTAGCTGATCGATCCCAAAGAATTCCTAAAGGTGTTTTAGAGGATATTCCAATTAAGGTTGGAAACTTCATGATTCCCACTGACTTTGTGGTGATGAAGTATGATAAAGAGCCTAACGACCCTCTCATCTTAGGAAGATCTTTCTTGGCTACAGCTGGTGTCGTCATAGATGTGCAGAAGGGACACATAACATTGAATGTGGATGGTTTAAGTATGAACTTTGAGATGCATAAGCTGAGGAGAGCTCCTACTATTGATGGACAAACTTTTTCTGTTGAAGAAATTTCTGATATTCGAGCAACAGGCTCAGTGTCGACCGACACCCTATCAGCATCAGTCGACACCCCTCCACATCCGAGACCGAACTTGTCCAAAACTGATGCTCCAAGTCATAAACCTGTTCATAAACAGACAACTCAACACTCCACACTCCAGAGTTCTCAGGTAAGGCCAAGGTACACATCTTCTTCACCTAATCCCCCTCCTATCATCAATAAGACCTTCAAAGATACAAAAACTGTTTTGCAGTTAACCAAGCCACGAGATTATCGTAGAGAATAGGACATTTGTAGGACATAAAAGAAGACCCGTCCCTAAATCCCGCCCTGGTCCTGTTCCTCACATCCTTGGCAGACCTCATGCACCTAAAGCTTATATACCACCTTGGATGAATAGGACATTTTTATCGGAAGCATTCATTGCCACTTTCCGATCCATCGGACGCCTGAGATTCAAAACAGTCAAGCTAATGACTGAAAACAAGCGCTTAGTGGGAGGCAACCCACTTCTAGGTTTTTCTTTTCCTTTTGAGTCATTTTCATTTTTGCATTGAGTCAGTTTTTGTTTGATTATTGTTTGAAATTATGAACTATCTATCTATCATGTTGCTTTTAACTTGTGTTTGAGTGTTTCTTAACAGAGTAATCATCCAAAGATTGATCCATCAACACAACTATCTGCAACTAACAAAGAGTTTCAGCCAACAAACCACCATTCATGATGAGTGTCGATCGACACTGAAATGGTATCGGTCGACACCAGCTGGTAACCCGAGAATCAGTTCATCTTTTCATTACAATATCCATACATTTTTGTTTCTTTTAGCTTTCCTCTTACTTGATAACACTAGGGACAGTGTTGTTTAAGTCTGGGGGAGGCTATCTACTAACTACATTTTTGTTTTTGAGTTTCAGTTGTGTCAGTCAAAACCATAAAGTTTGAGTCAAATTTTTCAAATTTTTCTTTTTGTCTTTGGGAATTATGATCTTGATTAATGATTTCTCTTATTTGGCTAACACTCTAATGATTATTTTACTATTCTTGATCTTAGAACTGAAGCTTAGAAAGACTATGAGTTGTATCAACAATCCTGAAAGCCCTTATTCAATGGATATCTCGTTAAACCAACGTTGTCTCAACTTTTATCAGGATTTTAACCGGACTTAATCTCTTACTTTGGGGTTGGAAATCAGTGGACTAGACTTCTTCTTCGGGCCATACAAGACAGTGCAATTTTTTAAAGTATGTCTCCCCTGTCTCTTCCCTTCAGTACTTTAAAAAGAAAGATCAAAAAAAAAGAAAAGAAAAAAGAGAATAAAAGATGAGATGATTTTGATCAGTTTAGAGAGGTAGGTAAATTACCGATGACCCTAGTATTCGCTTACACCTTTGATTTAAAAAAAAAAATCAACTCCTTTAAAGTGAGAAAAGGGAGAGGAAAGGAGATATATGAAAAATGTTTTGGCTTGAAGAGAGTCCATATGCCACTGATCGATACACCAAGGTAAGAACTCACTTGTACTTGCTTTAATTTATGTAATGAGATGATAATGGAGATTTCAGAGATTCCAAAGGATTGTGGGATTTGAATAAGGAATGTTGATGATTATCATGGTTAAGTATAAGAAGTAAGTTTTTGAGTCAGGTAAATGAAGAGTGCGAATAAGAATCATCATGCAATTGAGTGAGTTCCCTGTTTTCAAACCTCTTTCACATGTCTAAGCTTATGTTTTGCTTGAGGGCAAGCAAAGGCTAAGTCTGGGGGAGTTGATATATCATGGTTTTTGTGGTTTTTAACCATGATATAAGGAGTCTTTTAGAGTCTTTTGATTTGTTTTCTAAGATGTTTTTGAGTCTTTACATGTTTTCTAGAATTTTGGCATGGATGGAGCGAAATGGAGCAATTTGGACATTTTGGAGCATTAATCCTGAAGAAACGAACTTGGAATCGATGAAGAGTGATGGTGTCGATCGACACCACCTTGGTGTCGGTCGACACCCTGTTTTGTCTGCGAGAGAAGCCAAGTTTTGGAAGTTTTACAAATTCAGCCGAAGTTTTCCATATTTGCAACACAAGTCCCTGACGTGTTTTAGGACATATATATAGTGTTTTTAGGTTTTGCAAACCCAAAAAGTTTTTATTCTAGCAAGTTTTATTTTGTGCAACCCTGTGAGATTTTGAGAGCTTTGGAGAGAGGGAGATCTGCTTTGTAGAAGAAGAATTCTTGAACTCCTTCTTTACTCTTTTAATTTCAATTGCTTATTATTCAGAATTATGTTTTGTTCTTCATTGAATATGTCTTAGTAGTTTGCTTGTTAGATTTATGGTTTTTCACAAGGATTTTTATGAATTGTTAGATCTGTTTATTTAGGATTCAATATCTTTCTAGATTTTCATCATAGGTTGTTCTTCATCATTAATTCTTGATTGATCACCTAGAATTAATACTTTAGAAAAATAAATTGATATGAGAATATAATTGATTTTCCTGATAAAACCTTTTGATGAGCAAAATTACTTCTTGCAAAGAGATTTGATTTAGTAACTTTGTGAACAATCTACCCTGTTTTTAAAGCTGATTTTTAACCTAGAATTTTACAAAGAGATTTGGATTTTCTGGTTTTAAATTTAGATAATATTTGCAGTGAGAACTGATTTATTTTACAAAAGAGTTTAGAGTTCTAGATCTGTTCTTAATTGTGTGAATCCTAATTATTTCTTGATTTAATAATTTGTAATTTACTGAGAAATTTCCTAGGCCTAGCTTTTTTGATCTTCTGAATTTACAAAACTTTTATTTAATATTTTGCATTGCTTTTCTTAATTTAAATAACCTTGTTTAGCTTAATTATAAAACTTTATAATCCATTGTGTAATCTAGAGTCCTTGTGGAATTCGACCCCTAAGTACTGCAGTGACCTCTTAATATGAGAGAGTAGCTCTAGGGTTTAATTTAAGCACATCAACACTTTTCGGGATGATTATTAGGGTTATAGTTTTTGGGACACTTTCATCGTATAATCTTATAGATTTATTGTTTTTAATCCAAAACAAGTTAAAGAAATTATCAAATTTACTATATAAATATTTTAATTATAAAATAATATAACGATGAGGCCTTTTTTTGTTTTGACTTTTTTAAATAAAAAATTCATAACTTTAAAGCTTCTAGTTTTTTATTTTAAAGAAAAAATAGTTTTAAATTAGAAAAAAAAAAAAGTAAAACTGTTTTCCCTGTTTAGAGGAAAGTCAAGTTATAGCTTAAATGAATGGATGTAATTTTAAACCTTAGTTTTGCTTCTTCAAATTGAATAGTTTTCTGTTAAATTTTCACAAGTCTTTTCTTAATTTGCTGGATTTTTTTTATTCACTGTAAACTTACCATGTTGAGTCCACAACCAATTCACATCACATGACATGTTTTAAAAACTTGCATCAACCCATACCAGCTTATAGCAGGTAATAGATATAGATTTTTCTAATAGATATATATTTTGTATGACTATTCTCTTCTTTGATATTGTTATAAAATCTCGAGCTTAAAATAGTGCCATCATGCATTGCATTGCATGCATTACGGTGGATACATTGTTTTGAAAATACCTGAGTGTTTTCTTGCATTTCCGAGGCACTTTGGTTCTACATTGACGTCAGTGTCGACTTTTGTTGTTATCTTCTTCTTATTATTATTTTTGTTTGACCATGTCACCAAGAACAAGAATCTTTAAGCATCTGTGATTAACGATTCTATAAGATTGATTATAATTAACACTCCACTATCACGTGAACTTAGCGACAGTAACGGTAGTATAATAACCATTGCTGGAGGCTGGAGTATTCTTAAAGTAGACACGTAGGTTTTCTGCACCAAAATCAATGTTAAGACTTTTCTTAAACATCCACTCATAAGAAAAACATTTTCAATCAAATTATTCTAATCGGTTAGAATATTAAGAGTGAAAAATGATTACAAGAACAATAAATAAATCCACTTTTAGATTACTACTCTGCTAGTACTATTCATACACTAACACAAGTGGCCTCTAAACATATATCAAGAATTCCAGATCCATCCACCCGATTCATGAGAAATATGAAAAGCACAATCATTATTTTACCAAATGTACAAATGTGACAATTGTCTTACTGTTATTAGCGGAGGTTGGGATTTCACTTGTAACAAGAATGTGGCCTTTAAATAGTAGAGATTCTAGAGGCAATTCAATAACTATCAGAAGAAACCAAATTGAAGTTATAACTCGTGACTAAAGGTCCCAAAATAGCACATAATAATCCCAAAAGACAAGTATGAAAACCAAAGTAATCTCAACTCATCCAAAGTGCTACAAACTAAAGCATGGTTTGTTCTGAAACACAGAGTATAGCATCTTCTAGTAAGGAAGGATTCGAAAATAATCACTCCACTATTACGTGAACTTGGCGACAGTAACGATACATCTATGAATGGAGCATTCTTGAAGTAGACACGTAAGAGTGTAGGCTTGCACCAATTTTAATGTAAGACTTTTCTTGAACATACAACTATAACCTTGTTTTCCACACCAAAATATGACATCGAGATCGGGAAATTGTAAAAACTATTCGGTATATTTTGACCACATGTTTTAGAAGAGACATTTGTCTTATTGTTATTATACAGGGATTATGATATCTCTAGGATTCATAAAATGTGACCCAGTGATACTAAGGCAATTCAAAAACTATCGGAAGTAACAAGGTTGAAGTCCAAACTCGCAAGTAGCACAAAAGGTCCAAAAAAATAGCTCATAAAAATCCAAAAGATAAAGTTTTGAAACGAAAGTAAAACTCATAAAGACTGCTGCAAACTAACGCATAGTTTGTTCTGAAAATTGAGAAACAGAGTAGTACAGTATTAAGCAGCTTGTTGAGCAGAAAGTCTCTTCCTGGCTTCCTCAA
This sequence comes from Camelina sativa, assembly GCF_000633955.1. NCBI lineage: Eukaryota > Viridiplantae > Streptophyta > Magnoliopsida > Brassicales > Brassicaceae > Camelina > Camelina sativa. The sequence continues at coordinate 23,889,074 of NC_025703.1, read as the reverse complement.
TGATGGTCAACTTAATACCTTTACCCTTTGGAAGAGACACCCATGGCTTTGTTCCTTTGCCGAGAGTGAACACATTTCCCAACCTTGTAGCAAACTCATGTCCTGTTGAGTCTTGGATGTGGATGGTCTCGAAACTTCCCTTGTGCTTCTCACGGTTCTTGATCACACCAACACGCCCTCTGTTTCTTCCTCCGGTGACCATAACTACATTGCCCACATCGAACTTAATGAACTCCACAATCTTGTTTTCTTCAAGGTCGAGCTTGATGGTGTCATTAGGCTTGATGAGCGGGTCGGGGTAACGGATGGTACGACCATCATATGTGTTCAGGTAGGGAATGCCCTTCTGACCAAACTGGATAGATCTCACCTTGCAAAGCTTGAACTGCACAAAAACAAGGATACTTGTTAGAACATATTACAAACTAGTAATCAACATAAAGATTCATCGAACCTCCAACGTAAGTCTAAAGCAATGAATACAGACTCAGCTTAGTTTCAAGGGGTTCAGTATTTGAGAATGTAAGGGATTTAGGAGAACAAACCTTAGCTTCCTCATCCTTGATGGAGTGGAGACGGAAACGTCCCTTGGTGTCATACAAAAGACGGAAGTTCTCATTTGTTTTTGGAATTGACACAACATCTGGGAATAATTATGCATCTTTAGTTAGATCATTCATCAAAGAAGCAGAGACAAAAGGACATAAACATCATCAAGCAACAAAAACAGCCACAGCCAGACTTACCCATAAAACCAGCAGGGTAAGTCTTGTCAGTCCTCACTTTTCCATCAACCTGAATATGCCTTTGCATCAAGATCGAAATCACTTCTCTGTAAGTCAGAGCATACTTCAACCTGTTCCTGATGATAAGGACAAGGGGTAAACACTCCCTAGACTTGTGTGGTCCAGAAGATGGCTTGGGGGCCTGGACAGAACAGCAATTATAAGCACCAAATCAAATGAAAACCAAGTTCTAATAAGATTTCAATCCAACACAAGTGACTTACAAAAGCACCACCAAGTTTGTCAAGCATCCAATGCTTAGGAGCATTGAGCCTCTTCAAATGCTTCTTCAAACCTCTTGCCTATAGAAAAAAAAAACAAATAAATATAAACATCAAAACACATTACATCTTCATAAAACCTCAATCACTAACAAAGTCCCATCATTCAAGACCTCAAATCAAAGGATAACCGAATCCTATCTTCTTAGATCTCAACAACGCCATTTTCTAAATCGATCCCAAACCCATATCACAAATCGCACAAAGCAATTAACTTTACATAGTTACATCGAAATGCTACCTAGTTACAACCAGAGATTTTTATCGTGCCGCACCAAACGAATTCACAGATTGAGACAAACTACCAAAACCAAAGAGAAAACATGGCGAAAACGCTTGTGGAATATATGAGACTAAGAGAGACAAAGATGACGAACCATGTTTGCAGCGTATGAGTTCTGACTCCTCCTCCGCGGCTAAAGCAAACCACTCTCACTTATTTCTTCTAGGGTTTGAAGAAGAGGAGAGTAACACAAAACCCTAATTTTTAACATGTGTTATCCAAAAAATCCTCTGCCACACGTGTGACCCATATCCAGTTCTGTAGGCCCAATAAGAGCCCATTTGTTTTCACTCTTTTTATTTATTTTTCCCTCTCTGAAGAAGATTAGAAAGGAAAAATAAAAACAAAAGGTTGTGAATGTCTCTGTCCCTCCTCAGTTCTCACGCAAGCTCGGAATCTCGCCGGCGGTGAAGCTCCGCCGTAATTAAAAGAGGGAAACCAGGAAGTGAGTTTTTGGCTAGGAATAGATTCTATTGATGTGTAGAAGCGGTTAGTGTGAGGGAAAGAGGATAATTGTAAGTAGTTAGAATTTGTGAAGGAGACGATGTCGCTGAGGATTAAATTAGTGGTTGATAAGTTTGTGGAGGAGCTGAAGCAAGCACTTGACGCTGATATACAAGATCGGATCATGAAGGAGAGAGAGATGCAGAGTTATATCGAAGAGCGTGAGCGGGAAGTCGCTGAGCGAGAAGCTGCCTGGAAAGCTGAGCTCTCTCGCCGTGAGGTTCGTTTTCTTTGAATTTTGATTTTTAGGGTTTTGGGGAAATCTGTGTGTGGATTCTGATTTTGTGAATTTGGACAGACGGAGATCGCTAGACAGGAAGCGAGGTTGAAGATGGAGAGAGAGAATCTGGAGAAGGAGAAGAGCGTTCTCATGGGGACTGCTTCGAATCAGGATAATCAAGACGGTGCTCTTGAGATTACTGTGAGTGGTGAGAAGTATCGTTGTCTTAGATTCTCTAAGGCTAAGAAATGAGTTGTGGGAATTGGAAATTAGGGTTCGTAACGTAGGGCACAAAAGGGTATTGCAATTCGATAAGGAGATGATTTGTTCTTTGTTTATGATGGATGAAACGGGAAACTTGGGTTTGTGTAAATTATTAAATTCAATGAAGAAAGTATTGTGTTTTCTTGAAAGATAGTTTGTCTGGATCACTCTTCCTTGCTCTATTCAAACATTTGTTGATTACTGTGTTGTCACACTGATATGTAGGAATTGAGGTCTTTCTGAATGATGGATGTAGTTTGATTAGTATAGATGTTTGTAGGATATATATCTTTCCAGATTCTTCTGTTACAAAGGTTTTTTTCAGGTAGTTTTGCTTTAATGAGCCAGCAACGTATGGTGTGAAGAGAATCTAAGATGCAAGGATGCATGAGTGTGAGTGAATGGTGTGATTATTGGTGTTAGTATCATGATGAGTTTGTTATAGACAAATGTTTTGGGTTAGGGAGATAAAGCACTTACGTTTAACTCATAGAATTCTTTCTCCTGTTCTTGTAACTTGGTACACTGAAAAACCAGCACCCAGTAGCAGGGTTAAACCTAAGAGGTTTCAGAACATAGGGAAGAAGTAGAATGTTGTGTCTTTTAAGGTAAAATGTGATCTTGTTAGTGGTCAAGCTGATAGCCAAACAGATGACCTAGGTTCCATCATCCTTTAGGCTCTAGACTACAACAGTAATGATTGTCTTGCAGCTATAACATACATTGTGGTAATATTGTACCTATTTCCGTATTTCTTGCTGGTTTCTTAATTTACTTAACATAGGTCCTTTTAGTGGAACAAAACAACGCACATACGGCCTTACGGATTTGCATAGGTTTGTTCCGAACTTCCGAAAGATGAATTCTTTCCTGGTTCTTTTAGATTTGCTTGACATGCAGAAATGTGTCCAACATCAGTGTATATACAATGGTAAGAGGATCCATATGTGTTCGTTTAACTTTCAACATTCTCTCTCTGAATTTTATCTACAAAACAAACTTACGGGAATATCTATATCTAATGCACTTATGCAAGCATTAGATGTTGTGGTTGGCTTGAATTTAGATCAGTGTGACTAACAAACCCTAACTGGGAGAGCTCCCTTTGTTTGTAAAGGCGCCTAAGCGTAGTTGTATGATAAGTTTCCAGGTGAGTTCAGTAGTGAACACCTGTCTTTGGGAAGTTGTTACAAAACCATGTCTTGTCTACTTCTCATACTACGATCATTTGATTTGTTTGTTTATTAAGCAGTAAGGCATCAAACACTAAGAAGGCTTAGTATGTTTTTTGTGACTTTGTAAATTGATAATAAAATCTACAAGACAAAAGACGTGTTGGACGAGCCAAACAAGACCACACATGACAGTATACTGAAACGCAAATCCGATGGATATAATAAAAGTTATAACAGGATGAACAAAACAAAGAAAGCAGCAGTCTATGTTGGTCAATTAATAATAAAATCGAAGATAAAGACAATAATAGATTAGGCTGTGTTCTGGTTGATTTGCACAGAGCTCGGAACATAAGAGCACCCAAGTGGCCAGCAAAGTCGGTGCCTAGATTTGCCAAGATCAACTTTCTTAAAGTAGCCCTTCTTTCCAATGATGTGAGCTATGTTACGAGTGGGGTTACAGCTACCTACGTTCTTATCAAGAACCACGGCCACCTTCTTCCTCTCGTCAACGAAGAAACTCCCACCCGTAAAACAGAAGGAATAACCGGTGTAAGGTTTCATATCAACCTTTAAGAAGGACTTGTTCCACGAAACTGCATTAGGCTCAATCTTGCTGCTAATCCATATCTTCAAGGTATATGGAGATGAGCATCGCTGAAACAACACGGCAAGCTGTTTTTCCCCAACACTAGATAGAGCTACAGTATCTCGAACGAAAGGGTGAAACGGCAGAGGCAGACGCGGTCCAAATCTCTCAGTGGTGAAGTCAAAACAGAGTAAGAAATAAGAATGATCTCCTCCTGCTGGGAAAACCTTGTCACGGGCAAACCAGTAAGTGTTACCCTGTAGAGACAAGCCACGGTGAACAAATTCTATATCCCAGTCCGGATTGACATCAAGAACCTTCCATGAATTAGAGCCAAAACTGTAAATTTCAAACTCACGAAGTTGGGTACACATGTTTTTGTAGTCGTATACATCCACAAATCTCAAGACTTTGTGGTTCTTCTTCAGCTCGTCGTAGCCAAGAGCGTACCTGTCCCATATGTTGAAAGAGTTTCTAGGTTGGACCGACCATGTTTGACTTGAACAAGGGTTCCAAACAACAAGCCTAGATATGTCTTCTTTGGTGGGTGTGCATAACAATAAACCATCGCAGTGAAAGATATTGGATATGCCGACTCGATCTGCATCCTCCATGCTAATAAGTTGACCTACACGCTTTATACGAGTAGGAGAGCGGAGATTGACGCTGAATAAAGAGACCCTGTAATTGAGCATCATCACCACATGAAACGCCTTCCTCTGCTTCTTCTTTGCTTCTTCTTTGCCGATGTGCCTTCTTGTAAAGGACCCATCTTTGGATAAAGTGTTCCACTTTTTGCATGTCGATCGCACTCCTCTCAGAGATGTCACCGGAATCCTAAAGAGCACCTCCTCTGCCAAATCCCTTGGAAGATCGGAGATCATCGTCGTTCACCAATCGAATTTTGCTTGGGAAACTTNTTTGCATGTCGATCGCACTCCTCTCAGAGATGTCACCGGAATCCTAAAGAGCACCTCCTCTGCCAAATCCCTTGGAAGATCGGAGATCATCGTCGTTCACCAATCGAATTTTGCTAGGGAAACTTTTTTAGGTTAGCCCTTCCCAATCTCTTCCCTTTTTCCTTCTTCCGGATCTATTAATCAATCTTTTTCTCAGATTCCCTGCGGACACATGTCGGAAACTAAGCACTTGAGATCCGCCGACCAAAGTACACTGTGTGATTGATTGGGTGATGGTGACATGTCGATATTTTTTTAACTTGGGCTTGGGCTTTAATGTTTTGCCCAAGGCCCACTACTACTCTTGAAAAAATTTATACTTGGAATAGAGTCATAGCAGAGGACTCGATTATTAGCATTTTACGACTACTACTCACTCCTTGTATTCCCGGTGGCTCGTCTTCTTCGAGCAGTTCTAGCGTGTGGTTTTTGCACAGAGGGATGTTTCGAGCTTGCTACTAAATTATTCTTAGATGGGTTCGTCAAACTTGCTACTGATTTCTAACATATATATGTCGTCTTGGTATTGAACCGGCGTTTACTAACTAAAATCTCTCATGCGTTACACCAGGTCACACCGACATATACTGGTTATAATATATCTAGCTCAAAGAGTAATATACATGCTGTCATCAACTAAGTATTCTTAAGGACGGATTTTATATATATAACTAAGAGGTTGCATCTCTTTATCATAATTCTTGAGGACGGATTTTATAAATATTTATTTTCCAATACTACTTTTAAAAAATACCTTATCTCTAAATTTTTATCGAAAATGCTAATATGTAAGTAAGCTTTTAAAATTATTTACAGATTATCTTTATATGTGTGTAAAAGTTTTTATATATTTTATAAGTACCGTATAAATACATTTTAAATATTTTGTAAAACATTATAAATACCTTATAGAATCTTTTAAAACCTTATAAATATTTGACTATACTAATAATAGTAGTAGTTACTATTTAGAAGTACCTTATAAACCTTTAAATTTTTTTGAAAATTTTCAGATTTAATGAAAATACACAAATATAAAATACTTGATACAAAAAAAAACTACGGGTGGGAAAATGTGTAATAGTCTTAGAATTGAGACAAATACATATGCTTAAATTTTACATGGCAACATATATATGATAGTTGTAAAACATCTATAAAAGAATATTAATTCATGATTAATAAAATACACAAAGATTAAACCACGGAAAAAGAAATTGAAACTACAATTGCTTCCTCTTTATAGTACAAGTCGATTTTTGTAAAACTCAAAAATAGCTAATTAAATTCTTTTTTTATGATATTGAGATTTTTTTTTCTTAATTGATTTAAAGTTAACGTAATCTTTGTTAATGAGAGACATTTATTTCTATCAATGCTTGTCTAGTTTGGTAATCATGGTTCACAATCCCGGCTCAAACTATATATATATATATAAAAAAACTACTTTACTTTTGTAAATTCAGTTTCACATAATAATTCATACTATGAGTAAGCATAAGAGTAAGCCAACATGTCTATTCGTGATTGCTAACCATATCTTCTTAGCTGCATCAACCTCCCCTACTTGCAGAATGAGTGCCTTAGGAATGATCAAGTGCTAGCCCAGCTGGGTGGTTTGGTCAGCTAACACTCGAGCTCGAGGAGTATGGTAGCTCGGTAGCATTAGCAGTCACCATCGGAAGAGTCGTAGGTTGGATTTATCGGTCGGGTGGTCAACAAGTCATTCAGAAGTATTGATTTGGTTGGTGGTTAATCGACAATTTGATTATGGGGTCGGATTGAACGATCGGACCTGGCTCTGATACTAAGACCGATGAGTCGATCAAGGTTCGAAGATATGACCAATGGGTCAACTAACAATATTTCTAGTGCCAAGCTTCAGGAACACGAGTGGTACGTGAAGCCGATGGCTCAACCGATCACCGTGAACCGAAGGGACTATAAGTACCCATCTCTAATGTGCAAAGCCTATGGGGTTGGTTGGTTGTATTGCTAAGTCACAAAGGGATGGGTCAAGGGTAATGTTACATTCCGCTGCGTATAAAGGTTTACAAAGCAAGTAACATATAGTCGAACGAAAGCCGTGATCGCAAACGCCGAGACTTCTGGGTCGAGGTCTTTCAAGTTGGTATCAGAGCATGCGCGATCTTGTGAGGACGTATGCAATTGTGATATGTGTTCGGACGAAATGAAAATCTCTGATAAGATCGAAAACATGCTTGGGAACGGGAAAAAGTTCGCCAAGATGCACTCGCGAATCGAGCGATAGTTCAAAACGTCGAACACATAGCATATCGACTAGAAGGTCGGGAAACCATGAATTATCAACAAAAAGGTCAAGGATATATCAACCAAAAGTCAGGAAAAACACGACCAAAGGTCGGGAATGACGATCGAGTCTGGAAAGGACCATGGTCGGGAAATTGTACTAGTAGGGATTGAACTAGGACGGAAAAAGACTTAATTTATTCGGAAACTATCCAAGATCAAGGGAAAAAGATTATGTTGGGAAAGACATAGATAAAGAGAAATGACCAAGTCTTGAAAAGAGAAAGATCGGTAGTAGATAAAGTCTCGAGTGGACAAAGGTCGGGAATCTCTACACCACCGAATTCGAGGACAAATTCATTTGAAGGGGGTAGACTTGTAATGCATGCAGTTCCGCGATCCTAAAAATGGGCAATTTGTTTTAAGAAACAAGCTCAACCAGCTGGAATATGAGCTGAACAAGCTCATAAAACTCGATGACCCAGCTAGCTAAGATGCAGTTAGCTACACCAGCTGGTACACTAGTTACCTCAGCTGGACGACAACTCAACTTAGCTCGATGAACTGATCAAGTGCTGACCCAGCTGGGTGATTTAGTCATCTAACACACGAGCTTGAGGAGTGTGGTAGCTCGGTAGCATGAACGGTCACCATCGGAAGGGTGCGACTCTTCAAAGAGAGGCAACCCATCGAAAAGGGGTAAGAAATGGGCGTGTCCTTTCATGGAACACACCCATTAGCGTCCTATATAAGGGATGGACGCCCAGCTATCTCAACACACCATCATCCATTCATTCGTTCATCTATGCCTAAGAAGAAAAGGGGGTGCGGCTCGGCGAGTACATCGATACTTGTTCGAACTGATGTGCATGCTACCTCTCTATCGAAGGTACGATGAGACGCGCGACGATTCGACAATCGGGTCGAACCAATCGAAGGATAAGTGATGGTTCAACCATGGTGTCGAACTGATCGTAGGATGATCGATAGTTTGATCATAGCGTCGGAACGATCGAAAGGTCATCGACGATCCACGCCAATGGACGGACAGTCGGACACTTGGACCCTGATAGTCAAGAATTCGAACAACAAGTAGCTCTTCAATCAAATCATTTTGACTCTTGTTGCAACCAAAATTGGATGTTGGGTAATAGGACGCTGATAGTCAAGAATTCGAAAACCAAGTAGCTCTTTGATCAAATCAAAGTGTGAATGTGACCATACGCAAGCTTTGCAAGAAAAAACAGCACCTTGTGTATCATGTTCTACACTTTCAAACCCCTACTTCAGTGTAGATAACCTTCATTCTTGCATCTAAACAAGTTTCTTTGAACAATTCTACACAGTCTTGTTGCCCTTACCTAACAGATGAGCTAAGCACATATCACTTCTCTAATTCATCATCTATAGGGAGCTCAAACATATGATCATCTGTTAACTCAACTATCATCAGTCTCACATGTCTAGTACCAGCCTAGCCATTTACTCCACCACAATCCAAGAGAGAGTTGATTTTTTTTGTGAGACTCCAAATGCATAGTCCCTCACAAGAACATTCACTATCTTGATCAAACCTCTGACAGTTGACAGATTAGCCCACAAAACTCATATACCTTTGGTTATGTAAGGCTTAATCTCAGACACAGTTTTCAGATGCCCAACAGCTTCCAACATCCTCATACATCATCATTGGAACCAAACACAAATGTTCGTTCTTCAATGGATGTATCTCGATCCTAAAACAGAATAACACACACCTCTGTTTTCATTGCAGATAACATGTCTCATCACAATCATGTGCAACTGTAGATCATCAAGGGTGAGATGATCTCCTGTCACTCTTTTGTTGACTCTACGACACGGAAGTATCAACACACTTCTACAGATTCTCTCTTACTCAAAAAGATGTCTTCTTGGTGATACAAACGATACTACCCACGTCAAACAGCTGTTGGAACATAGACACTTGCTTCATAGCACAATTCATCCAGGGTCGTGCCTAGACTCCCGGAGGCCTAAGGCAAAAAATAAAAATTTATACATTTTCGTGATAAAAAATGTTATAACTTATAACTAAAATTAGATATATTTTTATAATAAATTATAGATAATTAGTACTTTGTTTTTAATATGAAAATAAAACTTTATGTTATATACTATAAATATATAATATTATACAAATTTTTTAATCTATTTTCTTAATTAACACTTTATATCTACGAAAATACAATAATTTTAAAAGTATATATTGTAAAATACTAGAGATAAATAGAGATGCTTTTTAATCTATTAAACAAATTTTTGAAACTTAAGAAAAAGAACATTGAAAAAATATATTTTACTAATATATCAAATAATTATTTAAATTTGGGGACCAATTAGAAGGCCAAAAAAATCTTAATATTAGGGGGGGGGCCTAAGGCAAATGCCTTTTTTTTAACTCATAGGCACGGCCCTGAATCCATTTTTTAGTAACAGTCCCTTACATCAAAAACTTTGATCAAAGATGAAACTCAAATGAACAACCACCTGTTGTACATACATGAAATAACAACTTGCAAGCACAATCTTCTGTCTAGGAACACTCATCATCCTCCGGTACATGTAGCTCGATTCCTTCGTATCATGGAACTGACACTATACTCATTTATCGATACAAAGTGAGTATCACTCTTTCGAATCGTCCTAAAACATATGTTGACTCAACAACAATCCTCTAAAGTACTTTCACCACTTGAACCAAGTTGTGAGTGTGAGTAACAGCTACTTCCAATCTTTCAATATTCATGGGACACTTATTTTCACCCAAATAATTAGATGAACACGCAACTCTTTGATTCTACTTCTATTATAAATTCATTGTTCAAGATGTCAGACTCTTGACCAGTTGCTGCTCTCTGGATTTTCCCACTTAGAGAATCATGATCATTCTTGTGAGCTGAAACAAATGAGCTTAAGCCTTAAACACTTAATACACATTAGTGCACACCTGCTGAAAACATACAAACACTCTTCATCAACAATATCTACAATCAGCCTCTTGTTCCAGCAATCAACCATCTGAGTTTAACTACACAACACTGATTTTACAGCACATTTTTTATTTTCAGCCATTTACACACGATCTCAGACTTCCAAACATAGTTAAACACATGAAGTGAGGGAACCAGAAAAGCAATAGACCATTAATAGCACTTTTATATTAATTTTTAATTCTTAAAGCAAAAGGTTTTCATACCTTGAGGTCCATTCTGTGATGTGTGCCAACTACTTATTAGGGACTTCACTATAAACTACCACAACCTTTTGTGAATCTTCAAGAAACAGCTCTGTGATCAGTGGCTAGTCTTTCGCTCTGGCATGCCTTTGATTCTCATGGTTCACCATCAACGTGAAGTAGGCATCTGGAATTTCCTTTGGAGAGTGCATTGACGGGAGTGTATCAAGTCACTTTTTTTTTACTTTGGATGATACACTACCTTAAAACTTAGATCAAACAGACATGAAGGATCTTCACAGTTTCATGATATGAACGATCTTAGGCTGAATCTCCTGATTTCTATCAGCGATATCACATGACTTCTCAACCGCGAATATTTATGCATTCCCTTGTTATTATTCTTCAGGGCTCTGTTGAAGATGTACCAACCACATTACTCTGTTTTTTTTAATTACAACCCACCGGTACTTCTTTCAAAATAGAGTGCATAATAATGTCACTCCTCAGCTTTTTGACATCCTCCTTCACGAAAACGTTTACAAGATCCCCTATATGAATTGGCATGAGAGGCAGCTGTTTTCCACTGACTCTTTGTTTAGACAGAGTGTTGATCTTTTATACATTTTAGGAATTCCATTGCTTGTTCTGATGCATGTCCCTGTATCTGATCAACACAACTCAGAGAACATATTAGATCTAACAAACACCGATGACTTCTCTCATAATCATGTGCTGATCCAAGTCCAATAGTTTTGTAAACAAATCAGCAATTTGTAAATTAGTGCTCTAATGTTCTATTACTATCAGTTTCTCCACAACTACTCTATGAATAAACTGATATCCAGGGTCCTTTAATTTGAGTTTAGTATCTGATAGATGATCTACAACAATATTAGCAAACAAACGATTATCACGAAAAATTGAAGCATGGTCTAAGAATGTACCGTACGCTGTTCTCAATTGTTTGATCCTCATCAGGTGATTGAAACAGGTTTGCAAGGCATTAACCTCAAATTAAAAAATTGAATTTGTTCCCAGAAGATCAACTTTGTTCCCAGAAGGCAATAGCCACTAGATCCTTCACGGTGATTCAGAGAGCGATATCTCTTCAAGTTTCTGCTAGCTCCTTTCGTCAACATCAACCCTATGTTTCATGTGCCTTTGAAATACTTGACAATCCTTTTTGCAGCTTGCATGTGTGATACTTTACAATTGTCACTAAAACACTCACAGCTTGCAAGTACAAAACAGATGTCTGTTTTGCTGGTACAACACATCTTCAGACAACTGATCAGTCCACCGTACCAATTACCATTCACACAATCTCTTGAATCATCTTTTAAGATAGATAATTTCCAACTCTCATGGGTGTGGCTTCATCTTCACTTCTTTGTAACTCACATGCACTGATAAAACCTTTGGCATACTCGCAATGGTATATGAATACCTCAAAACCTTACAGTTGCTTCAAGGAAACAATCATCTGAAAGAAGTCATTCCTAGAAATCTCGCTAACATCCAACCGATACAGCATGAAGTTATTCACACAGACAATCCCTATAAGGTTTCTGATTACCTCGTGTTGAACTAAAGGTGTTGCGTCTAGTAAAATCTCCTTAGAGCTTTGAACGACCACTCATGCCTTGTTCTCCACAACCAATTGATCGAGTTCGTTCAGCACAATGATTTTATCGGCCAAAGTCTGACCTGCAACGACGTCTATAGACCTAGTAGCCACCTCTGTAGCTTCGCATGTTTGAGATATATCACATTATTGCAGTTTAAATCCATTTGCAAAGTTTTGACTTCCCATACCATTAATTGCATCCGAACAACTCTGTGTAGTAGCAGCAGACACAAAAACTCTGCCCTCTTGAATCGTTCCAACAGCTTCTTGACGGATTTGATTCTCACAAATTCTTGACTGCTGCAGCTTACACTTAACAACAACTAGTAAATGCACTCCTTTTGAGACTATGTCTCTAGGCATCATAGAACACTGCTGATTGAGCTATTTTTCTTGTGGATTGGATGACTTCCATATATAATAACGCTGACCTTCGACTCGAATATTGTGGCACTCATCAACCGCCTAACATCCTTTCTCGGTGAAAGTAAAATCTAAACCCTCATCACACAACTGACTGCTGCTAATAAAATTGGTTTTTAGACCATCGACAAGGTATACAAATTCTAGAGTGGGCTGATCTTTACAACAAGATGCACCATTGCATCTGACTTTACCTTCAGCTTCATCTCCAAAAGTGACCATGTCAGCTAAGCCTTCTTCAAAGTTGTGTAGCCTTCCTTGATTCACAGTCATGTGCCTTAAACAACCACTATCAAAGAACCAGTGCTACAACACAACAATTTGTTGATCATCAACAGTGTGCGCAACATAACAGTTCATGTCACGTTTCTTGATGTTTACTCGCCTGTATATTCGAACATCTTTGTGACATTCCTTTAGATGCGTGAGTGGTATAGTACAATCCAAACACTTGAAACATGCATCTTTGTGGAGGCTCTGACTTGCATAGTTACAACGAGATGTTCAGATCTTCGACACTCCACAGTCTTGCCCCAACTTTTGATCTTGTCCTTTCATTCATTGATTTGAGATGTAAACTATTGTTAATTGTGGTACTTGAAGATCCATTATAACAATACATATCATTTTTCTTAAAGAAGACTCGATTGCCTCTCCTTCCAACCTTGTGGAACTTCTTCTGGTGTATGAGTTGACTTACAAGATTCTTAAATCTGTTACAATCAACCTTAATATGACTGATCACACCACAATGCCAACAACGTTGCTGTTTCGCTCTCGGGATATTCACAACAATGATCTGTTTTGTCTTCGGTAGGTTGAACTCAAAACCCATTTGACAGCATCACCTCCGTTTTGCAGCACTTTTGTTCCATGACCTATGTATGAAATCTTCTGACCATATAAAGACCCATTAACTACACTCGTGTCACCGCTTGAGTTTCCTCCATGGTTCTTCATATTACAGTTTGCAATCATAGTACCCTTGTGAGTAATCAAACACCTGTATAGATATTTTGCTCCTTTGCTTTGCCTCTTGTTATTCTTTAGCTTATCCTCAAGATGTTGTCTCAACAAAGACGAAATGACTTTCTCCTCAAACAACAATTTCTCAAGAGTGAAGACTCTACAAAGCAGCTCTTCTTTCTCAGACACCAGATCATAATTCTCCTGATTGTTGACTTGTTTCTCAACAAATAAGCCAGCCACATCATCCTTAGGCTTCAAAACAGACTTCTGATTCTCATCATCTTCTTTGGCTGAATCAATATTACTCCTTGTCAGACAAGATTTCATATGACCACAACCTTGACAGTTATAACACTTCAGCACGCTTCTTCTTTCAACTGTAGAACATTATAATTGGAAGTGTCCATAACCTTGATATTCAGAACTCTGAGATTCTTTCTCTGCATCAGATCTGGATGATAAAGATTGATGATGACGTTGTACACCCTTCAGCCTTCTGGACTGCTTCTTGATCAGTACTTCCTCATTACCTTAAACAGACGTCTGAGTTTCTATAGTCTTCAGAGTGAATGATTCCTCAACCTTCTGATCGGTCTTTCTCAACTGTAGTTCATCTGTCTAAACTAATTTCAAATACTGATCAACCTTCTGTACATCAGAACTTAAAGCACCTATACCATCAGATTTGTGAGAAAGATATCCATGTGATAAGCTTCTGAGAAATTCCTTGACAAACCTCTTATCTTTGTATACCTTCTTCAGCACTAAAACTTCTTGACAAGGGGAGCTTAGTTGACTATTGAAATGACAGGATGGTGATACATCATATTTTTTCTTCTCCACCCTTTTGGTTTCCTCAAAGAAGGCTTCCAAAAGATCACAAGCTTCTTTCGCCGACATACACTCTTGCACCATCGCGAACAGATCCATCGACAAGCAGCTGAAAATAGTAGATAGCACTTCAACCTTTTGTTTTCCCTTTAACTTCTCCTCAGTTGTCCACTGAAATGACCCGACCCATTTATTTTTTAATAAATAATAAATAATAATAGTAATAATCTAAACTAGTGGTCCAATATCGACTAGCCACCTAACCACAATCACACAACAACGGATAACATAAAAATATAACATTAACCCAATTAATATCCAAAACCAATATCCAATATTAATTCGTAAAACTTAAACCAATTGTCCAAACAACATGAATCAAAGAACCATCAATCCTAAACAACATTCTAGGACTCCACTCTAACAACCTACAGAAGCCAGATAACAACCAATTGCGTCACTAGAACATCCTCTTCTTCATTGTCTTGATTCAACAATCACACTTTGCCTTTACCTGCACCACAAATATAAATTGAGATGCATGAGTATTTTATAAACAATCAGTGAGGTAATCCTCTCATCTATTGGGCTATACACACAAGCAACTGAGATACCAATGTCAAACTCAATCAACAAACAAGACATACAAACCAGGGAACAAGTTTCGTCTTCATTGGAAGGGAGGTGTCGACCGACACCAGCCAAGTGTCGACCGACACTGGCATTGGTTTCGACCAACACTACCCAACAGTGTGATCGATGCTGATCCTTGGTGTCGACCGACACCCTCATGGTATCGATCGACACTAATTCTGCAACCGCGATATGCTCGAAGCCGAGAGTCAAATCTTGCTTCCTTTCTCCTCTAATCCGCCTAAAACTTAATCCTAAATCCATATGAATTCGTAGGAACCCTATAGCAACCATAACAAGCAAGGAAACACCACAAACAACATCAAACAAGCAAGCCAAAGGAAATCTCCGGCTTAGATCAGCCATGGTCATGCACTCACCTCTTTGCAGGAAGATTCTGACCAACAGCAACAAATCCAACCCTCCTAGCAAGCTTCCAACACGTCTCTAGCCCTAGATCTTCACTCCCACAGAGAAATCTCTCCAAAACAGACAAGAAATCTCTCAAACTCTCCAAAAACCTCAAGAACACTGTTTTCTCTCTCTCAAGCGGCAAAACACAAATCAAATGCACGACCTAGGTCGTCCTCCCACTTAAATATCACAGTTTTTCCTTAAAACAAACCGACCCAAATCGACAACTAAGTCAATCTAGTCAAAACAGAAAAATATTGGTGTCGACCGACACCACCCTTGGTGTCGACCAACACCACCCTTGGTGTCGATCGACACCCATCCCCAAAATGCACATTTTTGGTTTGCGGATGTTATATCCACAACTTACAGGGCTTTATTACAGTTTTTCCTCTCATGTTCGTAAGTGTTGGAAGTGACCATCCATCTTCAACAGCGAACCAGGCTTCCATATCACGACTCTGAATCATCTGTCTGATTTGTGCTATCCAATCATCATAATGCTTAGCGTCAAGCATCAGCGGGTTTTTCTCATTAACCAACTGTTGTGGATTCTCCATACCTCGTCTCAAGATCTCACCTGTTGAAAAGATAAACAATTCTTTTATCAGGTGTCTGCTCTGATACCAATTGTTAAGGTATATAGAAGCACAACACACTGATTTATTTTTGGAATGCGCCAAGTTAACACTTTTCTATTCAATCTTATTAACAAAATTTATCTCTTACAATGATACAATTTTGTCTCGGCCCTTACTCAACCTATTTTACCCAATATGATTGATCATGACTAAGAAGGAATCTAAGCCTCTCTCTTTTCTATCTAAACACACACCTATGTAGATCGAAGAGAAGAAAACTAACTATCTCTCTCTTTTCTTTCTAAACTTTCACCAGTGTAGATCTAAGAGAAAGAAAAAAAATTTCAGCGCACTTAATCACATTCCTGATTAACGTCACAGAGAACTGGGAACACACCTTCTAAGCCTTATTTTGTGGCTTCGAAGTTTACAAAAGTATCAATATTCTAGAGTGCTCTAATTGGCTCGTGGCCTATTCCTAGAACATATATACACGACTTGAGAAACTCTAGAAAGAGAATCTCCAAATATCAAAGGATACGAAAACTGTTTGCTTTCAAGCTTATCTTTTCCTTATTTGTTGTAGAGAATATTTTTCATATCTCCAAGGATAAGGAAACTTCTTTATGCTCAAGCTTATTCTTTCCTTATTTATTGTAGAGAATATTTTTCATATTTTGAAGTATAAGCTCGTCTCTATCTTCAATGCCAAGTCAGCAACATTTCTTGACACATCATCACATCCACTCATGTCTTGCCACATCAGCTCACACATCCATGTTAGCAACTCAGGCGTCTGTGATATGATGCAGCTTCCTGTGACAACCCGTCCTACGGACCCCACTAGCCTATCGCTAGCTGCCCCAACAGATCGTCCGTAGACCCCACTAGCCCACCGCTAGCCGTCCAAACGGACTCCAAGCTGGCCCTGTAGGGCATCGATCCTAACCCATCACTGTGGATATCCCAATCCACCAGTAGGTTATTGGTGCGCCAGGCGTTCCTCGAACCCTGGTCCCCACATTTTAACAACCTTCCCACAGGACAAGTTGCCACCAATTGACCTGCAGGTGAGGCGTTAGGATCAATGCCCTGTAGGGCCAGTTTGGGATCCATTGGGGCAGCTAGCGGGGGGCTAGTGGGGTCTGCGGGACGAGTTGTCACACTTCCTGATTGGCACAACCCTCTATTCGGCACAACGACTTGTTCCTCACAGCGAATTGTTCCAGAATCTACATTTACTTTTACCACTTAAACTTTAAAACCTTGTAAGTATGTGTGAAATCCTAAAATATGAGACATTTGTACTATATTAGTAGTTGTAAAGTCATCTCCAACGGGGAGATTTAGCTGGATTCTTATGTGAAAGTTAAATGATTAATAAATTAAAAATAGAGAAAAGGATAAGAGGCAACTCTAATTGAGGTGTCTCTTATTGAAACTTGTCACCGTCTGGTTGGAAAATATTTTAATACATTAAAAAAATCATTTGGCTTGTTTTTCATCTTCTCTCTCTTTCCCAATAATCTCTGAAATGCGAAAACACAGATTGACAATCGAATCGTTATCTAAGGTTATCGGATGATATCGAATCGTTATATGAGGTTATCAGACGTTTTATCATCATCTCCACTGTTGTGTGTTTCTCCTTCTTTTTTAGATCCGAACCCACTTAAAAAACACAAAATCATAAACGGATTTAAAAGGGCATACCCATTAAGACCCGATTACTAACGAGTTTGAGCAAAAAATATCGGGTAGCCCGTTTATTTCATTTTTTAAAATTTCAGAACTTCTCAAAATTTTCAGAATTTGCAAAATATCAGAATTTTCAAAATTTTCAGAGGAACCTCGAGAGAAGCTATCTCTGGCGAATCTCCGAGCAGTTCTACTTCCAGCTCCTCTTACGCCACCGTCAAAGCTATCTTCTTTCTCTAATTCCAATTTCAGGTATCTGTTTTTATTTCAAAGTTGCATGGATGATAAAAGTTGACCAGAGCAAAGCGAGACAATGTCTCAAGCAACAACTCAAGTTCCACGAAAGAGACGTTTACGTTCAAAAGTTTGGAAGGAATTTGTATCGGTGTGGATAGAAAAGGATAAAAAAGAAAGAGGCAAATGCATCCACTGTGTGGTGAAGTTGGTGATTAATACTAAAATACATGGAACAAAAACTTTGATTCGCCATTTTCTGGCCTGCCCAAAGAAGCATAGAAAGGAAGACATGCCTCCATATGATCAAAAGAAAGACCATGAGTTGACCAGCGAGATCATAATCTATCATGATCTACTGTTTTGCTATGTGGAATATGAAAAAGTGAGAGTAAGAGACAAGTATCTAAATCCGGACTGCCAACCGATATGTAGACAAATTGCTGGAGCAGATGTCTATAGAAGGTATGAGATCACAAATGTTAAAGTAAAAGAGATGCTTGCAAGACATCGAGGTCGTGTGTGTTCCACTTCAGATTTATGGTCTGCTCGTGCCACAATTATAAGTTATATTTGTTTGACGGCTCATTTCATCGATGATGATTGGAACTTAAACTGTATGATTCTAGCATTTTGTGAACTGAAGTCTCCTCACATTGGCGAAGAAATTTCCATCAAGATATTGGAGTGTTTGAAAGAATGGGGTCTGGAGAAGAAGGTATTTTCTATAACTTTAGATAATGCAACAAATAATGATAGTAAGCAGAGGATACATAAGGTTCAACTTCAGATGATTAGTTGCAGTGGCCTCTTATGTGATGGTGATTTTTTGTATGTTAGATGTTGTGCTCATGTTTTGAATCTCATTTATATGATCATGAGACCATCCATGAAAATCCTTGAGTCTTGTTCAACAGGACCAAAGTCGAAGATTAATTCTTCTGACCAAACGACTATTTGGGATACATTCTTACCTTGTTTAGAGAATATCTCGAAGTGGAATCAGTCCAATCAGAGTTCAGATAAAGGAGTTATTCATTTTTCAAATCAGGTGAACTCATGACTACGCGATTTGAACCTACGAGCATTCAAAGGGGGATTCCGACCAAGTAAGAAGGATTCAAGCTATGAATCAAACTTTCCTGGAATCTTGATCCATCCTAGAATCACGGAGATTTGGAAGCACATTAAAGTCAGTTCATACGTTAAAGATATGGATATTTCAAGTCAGTGGATCTATCCCAGTCCCAGTTTCGCGTCTAAGCCAAAGATCGTGTTCCACAGATCAACTCAGCCACAATTTCGATACGAAACCACTTGGAGGATGTTAATGGATCTCTTATGTTTCCAACAAGCTCAGAAACAGAAGATTTGGCCCAAGAAATACAAGGATACAGTTCATTTGCCAAAGGAGGTCAAACTAATTCTTCACATGAAGAGTTTTAGGTCCAATTGGTTTAAGAGCTTCCAGAATTATGTATGGCAACCATGAGTTCTTTCTACTAAGCCAAAGATGAAGAAATGATACAGCCCATGCTGTTTCTCATGAGCAAATTGGATTAAGGATTCAAAGAGAGAAAAGATCAAGGAAGACACTTTATGGGCTAAACTAAGAGCTTATGGCCAAAGTGAGCATGGAAAATTCTATTGGGGATGATGTCTATCAAGTCCAGCCCACTTTGAACCTAATTCAAGTCCAAGAAAGCCCAAAATAATTACTTTATTTTGTGGTCAAAGAGGAGTGACGAAAATAAAGTTCAAGAGTCACTTTGGGAAGGGAAACACCAAGAGTTGAATCTTCATTCAGCTATCTATCTTTATTATTTTTAGTTTTAAGAGTAATGAAATAATAAATCTAACTTTTTATCAAAACCTTTTCTTTTTGAGAGTGATTCTCTTCTGTTCTTTGTGAACAAAACCAATTGTTTGGTGTGATTCCATCAATCAAAATCGACTACTTGGTGTGATTCCAATAGTCAAAACCCCGATCTCCTTGGTCCGAGGCTGAGAGATCCGATCTTTTTGGTGCGAGGCTGAAAGATCAAACCGGTATATCAAGAGTCTTTCGGCAACTCTTATGCGACCATTCATTCCACCATCCTTATCCTTAAGGCTTCATTGTCTTTTTATTAAGGTGTCTCCATCTACCAAATCGAAGGTGCCGAATCCTTGGGAGGATCATATCACTCATAGTAAAAGCTGGTTTAGATATAGCGAATGATATCTTGCATAATATTAGAGAGAGTGTTAGATATGTTAAAGCATCTCCTTTAAGGAAAGAAGCTTTTGCAGCTTGTGTAGAGAGAGTTGGTATTAAAAGTGGAGCTGGTCTGTCACTTGATGTTCCTCATTGTTGGAACTCTACATATGAGATGCTTGCAAGGGATTTAAAGTTTAGGAAAGCATTTGTTAGCTTGTAATGGAATGACACAAAATACAAGACATTGCTGTCAGATAATGAATGGAATCGTGGAGAAAAAATATGTGAATTGTTGAAACCGTTCAGTGTCATCACTACACATTTTTCAGGATCAAAATATCCCACTGCTAATGTCTATTTCACACAAGTATGGAGAATTGAGCTGTTGTTGAGGAAATTTGCAACTTGTGATGATGAAGCTGTTGAACAGATGGCTCAGAAATGCAAAAAAAGTTCACCAAATACTGGAAAGCATATAGTGTTATTTTGGCCATGGTATCTGTTTAAGATCCAAGAATGAAACTGCAGATGATTGTAATGGCTTATGAGAAAGTGGATCCATCAACTTCTAAGTTGAAAAAGATGAGCTTAGAGCGAATTTGGTTAGGCTCTACCAAGATTATCAGGCTGTTTCTATGGCAAATGCTTCAGGTGTTTCAGCAGCTCCAAATGCACATGAATTAGTTTATGAGTCTCCACTTGATGATGATTTTGATAATGTAAGATTACTTTCTTTACATTACTAAGGATTCATTTCATAATTTTACAGCTTGACAATTGATAATGATGTGATTCTTTCTGCATGATCTTTTTGAGCTTGAAAGAAACATTGGAGTTGGAGTGGACAATACAAAAACACTTTTGGATATTTATTTAGATGAGCCAAGATTGGAGAGGAAGTCTTTTCCAAATTTGTATCTAACTAGAAAGACAACCAACATTGACTTGGTGATCAAGCATGTATGGCACGTGATAACTCTCTAATTTACATGTTTTTAGCATCCCTTTTTGTCCATATCTTGCATTGTTTTCACCCTAACTTTAGTATTTTTAGGTCATTTACTGTAGGAATCCACATTTAGGCCATTTAGGGTTTTGCATTCTTGCATTTGCATATTTTGGATGGAAACAGATGCTTAAGAGCCAAAAATGGGGAGAAACAAGGTTGAACACGAGCATGTACCTGAAGGAGCTATGGAACAGGAATAACTGTCCGAACACCAACCCGATCGAGGAGTAACTAAGAACAGAAAGAACAATCCGAGAGCCTACCCGAAGACCAACCCGAGCACATCCTCGTGCACCCTATCGAGCAGACCCTCGAGCAGGACTGGGAAACTAGGGTTAATGGGTTTCCATAAATAAACCCCCTCTTCTTCCTCTCGACCGAGCAAGCCGCAGACCCTCAAAACAGAGAGCGAGAGCTTCTGGGAGAGATCGAGAGCGACTCAAAACTCTTTTCACTTTTGTTAGGATCTATTTTTTTCTTTTGCATTTTCTCTTAAAATTTCTACTCTATACTCTTCTACTCTACTCTACTTTTAATACAATGCAATTTTCTTTTATCTTTGCTTTTGTGTTTTCTGCAATGAGATCTGAGTAGTGTAGTAAAGTTTCTAGGGATGAGTTAGATTATTTTGTGTTCTTGATCGGTTAGGATGTCTTAGCTTTTATATTTATGTTTTATAAATTCCCTTCTAGATTGGTTTTCTTAATGCTATCAACAGACCGAGAGGTTGAGATTAGATCTAAGGTGTTTTACCATCGAGGGGTGTAGATGAAATGCTTGAATCAATCAATGCTAGAGATTTACTCACTTAGCCTAAGAGATTAGATGAGTAAGGGGTTTATTGACAATAATGAATCGGTTTGTATTGCCTGCTTGGTCATGTTTCTCCAACGAGAGTTGGGTAAGGAAGTGATTAAGGTTGATTGTTTCTATCACGAGAGTGTTTTAAGAAGATTTTAGAGATTCTTTGTCTAGAGAATATCTGCTTGAGGCATGTAGGAAATCCGTACTGGTTAGGAACACTTAGGAGTCGAGTACCCCATCCTTAGGAGATTTCATATTTAGATTGTTTGCATAATTATCCATAACTCGGTCACTTACCCAAACAGGTACACGATCACCTACTTCGACTAGCCCTTCGAGCTGTTCTTGCTTTCTTTCTTTACTCGATCACTCCACCCGATCCTGTACTCGAATGCTTGCATTGAGTGCTTAGGTCGTGTGGCTCTTGTTCATTTGCTGTCTTTAGTTTATTTTAGGATTGTTAGATCAAACCCAACTATTGCTTGGCTTGGCTTTTATAGTTTTGATCATATCTTATCTGCTAGCATAACAACCATTTGGATTGATAACCCTTTGTCTACAACTGCATAGGGAATTGATACCCTGGGTGAAAATCTTACTATCAGCACGTGATCTGCTAAGCATACCTATCGCCACAGTTACCTCAGAGTCGGTGTTCAGTATTGGAGCTCGAGTGTTAACTCCATATAGAAACCGTTAGCTTCCAAAGAATGTCCAAGCTCTACTTTGTACTCGTAAATGGTTAAGAGGTTTTGCAGATTATGAAGGTAATTAATTTGAATGTTCAAGCTTTCTGCAGGGTATTTTTGAGCTTGCAAGGGCTTTACAATTAATTCACATTTTTAACAGGTAACATAGAAGAAGAAGATGATGAAAAAGATGCTTAAAACACAGGGAGTAATCAGGTTCTATTTTTCGTTTTAATTTGTGGGTTTATTGTAGTTTTGTTGAGTTTGGATTTGTGGGTTATTGACGTTTGCTATATCTGATCATGTTCATTCTAGTTTCCTTGTAGTTTTTGATAGTGACGTTTGTAATTTCCTTGTAGTTTCCTTGAATTGGATTTGTGGGTTATTGATGTTTGCTATATGCCTATATCTAATCATGTTCATTGTAGTTTCTTTGTAGTTTTTGATCTGATTTGTGGGTTATTGATGTGTTGCAGAATGGTTAAGCAATTGTCTCTGAGGGAAGAAGAAGAAGTGAGAGGACTTGGGAGCAGTGTGTGTGTGTGAAGGAGGGAGCAAGAAGAATTCAATGGTTATTGATGTTTGCTAACTCCCAAGTCTTTGCAGACTTGGGAATGATCCGATATAGCAAGTTTGTATAAAGTTCTTGTTAAACGGGTGTAAACGGGTTAATAAAATTTTAACGGGTTTAAAACAAACGGGCTTCAACTTTAACAGGTTTTAACTGGACAAGGTCTAAACGGGCGGTCACTACCTTGAATTCAATCGTTTCTTACTTAGATTTTACTAAGATATAAGAGCAATTTAGACTAACTATGTATCATTGCTCTTGAAACCACATGTTGGCAATATAAATTATTCTCGTAGGCTATGCTAGATGCAAAGATAGAAGCTCGAGTGATGCTCTTCTTAAGGTTAAAAGATCTTCAAACATGTTCTCACTGGAAGTGATGCTCTTCTTAAGGTCAGACACTCAGACTCATTGATTTTACTCAGGTCTAGAAGTTTGTCTTGCATCTAAGTCTTGTTGCTTTACCCCACTTACAGAACCATGAAATTTTGATGGCTTATTCAACATTTCATATATTAGATATTGAAACCTTCAAGTTGGTTTTTCTTTGTAGAGAAAATCAGTTGTGAAAATCACTACAGTTCCAGTCAATTAGTTTTATTCTAATAGAGTTTAACATCACTCCAGGTCTGGGAAAACTCAGTTAGCACATACCCTTTGTGTCACTACGAAGGTTTGTTGTTTATTTCCTACTCTCTCAATATGAATCATTTTTTTGGGTCGTGTTCACCTTGCAGATGCATGAGATGAGACTTTACTTTCTTTCAGCATTTAACTATTGAAGTACTATGTCTCTCATTGCCATTGATATATTCATTATGCAGCTACCTACAAACATAAAAGGAGAAAATGGAAAAGTGGCTTCCGTTGACACAGAGGGAACTCAAAACGAATATGATCTAATTTTGCTGAGTTTACCATATTTTTTGCCAAGAGAGATCAGTTTGGAATATTATTTGATCAATAAGAACCTCACAGTTTTAGCATTGGAGGTGGATAGTATTATTCAACCTTATAAAAGTTCTTATCTTCTAAAAGTACAAAAATTATTCTTAAAAAAACTATAAGAGCCTAAAAATAACAGTCTTCCATTGGTGATGCTCTAAGAATCGAAATAATAAAATTCTAACTTACTTACTAGCTAGTAAGGTGCTATAGAGATTTTTTTTCATATGGAAAATTAGTACATTTAATAATTTGTGATCACTATATTATGCAGTCTTGTTCATGATTAGATGAATTTTTTATATCAAATATAAATCATATATATTATTTAAAAAATCTAACTATGGGCGGTTCCACATTTCATATCAAATATTTTAAAGAGAATATGTAGTATATAGCATAAAAACAGAACATAATTAAGAAAATACCACATTTGGTACAATAGCTGTCCTCAAGGGGTGTTATAATTACATTGTTGGCGTTAGGTAGGCTAACATCATATGGGGAACATATATAGTAGGTAGGTGTCTGATAACTCTCTAGTTTACATGTTTTTAGCATCATTATTTGTCCATATTTTGCATTGTTCATACCCTTAACTTAGCATTTTTAGGTCATTAATTGTAGGAATTCACTTTTAAGCCATTTAGGGTGTTGCATTTTTGCATTTGCATATTTTGGATGAAAACAGGTGCTTAAGAGCCTAGAATGGGGAAAAACAAGGACAAACTCGAGCATGTACCCGAAAGAGCCATCAAGCTGAAAGAACAAGTCCAAACCCCAACACGATCGAGAAGGATCCAAGAGCCGGAAGAACAACCCGAAGATCTATCCGAGGAGTAACCCGACTTCATCCTCGTGTACCCCATCGAGTGGACCATCGGGCAGGTCTGGGAAGCTCGGTCAAAGGGGTTTCCATATATAAATCCCTCCTCTCCTTCCTCGCAAAGGAGCACGCCGCAGACCCTCAAACCAGAGAGCGAGAGCTTCTGTGAGAGAACTGAGCAACTCAAACACTTTTCTCTTTTGTTTTGGATTTTGTTTCATAACTTTTAATCATTTCTTTAGATTTCTTTCTTGTACTCTTATCCTTCTACTTTATCGTTTAATATAATGCAATTTTCCTTCATATTTGATATGTTTCTTGCTATGATTTCCGAGTAGTGAAGTAAAGTTTCTAGGGATGGGATAGATGGTTTTGTGTTCTTGATCGGTTAGGATGTCTTAGTTGATTGAATATGTTTAATACATTTCCTTCTAGATTGGTGTTCTTAATGCTGTCAACAAATCGAGAGGGTGAGATTAGATTTAAGGTGTTTTACCACCGAGAGGTGTAGATGAGATGCTTGAATCAACCAATGCTAGAGGTTTACTCACTTAGCCTAAGAGATTAGATGAGTAAGGGGTTTACTGACAATAATGAATCGGATCTTAATGTCTGCTTGGTCATGTTTCTCCAACGAGGGTTGGGTAGGGGAGTGATCAAGGTTGATTGTTTCTAGCACGAGTGTTTTAACAAGATTTTAGAGATTCATTGTCTAGGAAATATTTGCTTGAGGCATGTAAGGCATCTGTACTGGTTAGGAACACTTAGGATTCGATTGCCCCATCCTTAGAAGCTTTTGTATTTTAATTGCTTGCATTTTCATTCATCACTCGATCTCTTACCCAATCAGGTACACAATAACCATCATCGAGTAACCCCTCAAGTTGTTCATATTTCATTTGCTTACTCGATCACCCCACCCGATCTTGTACTCGATTGCTTGCATTGAGTGCTTAGGTCGTGTGATTCTTTGTTTATATTCTTTTCTTTTATTATTTTAGGATTGTTAGATAAAACCCATAATTGCTTGACTTGACTTGCATTGTTCTGATTGCATCCTTCCTGCTAGCATAAACAACTATTTGGATTGATAACTCTTTGTATTACAACTGCATAGGGAATTGATATCCTGGGTGAAAAACCTGTTATTAGTGTCACTCTGTCTATGTTTTATTAGTAAACAAAATGTTGTAGGGTAAAAAACCATGTAACTAATGATTATTGTTTCGCATATCAACTAACATACAACTGTCATTTACAACATGTGTTTTGCCAAAACACATCTATAATACAATTCACCAACATTTATTTTTCACAACAAACTTCACCCAATGCAACATAATATTTTTTTCTACAATTCTATCAACTCTTAAGCAACGCAACTTGCAATATAATGATGACCGTATTTTCCTAAAATAACATGCTTTACAATGAAAAAGACTGTATTTGTTCTCGTGGTTGCTGCCCTACCACTCGATTGTTGACCATCTTCCTCGACTTCGGTATACACTTTAGCCCATTTATTTAAATCCCAAATTGGTTACTAAAATTACATAATATTGTATGAGAATACGACCCTTTTATTAAAATCCCATGTTGTTCACTAAAATTACTTGTTACTGTATGAGATTATGACTCAATCATTGCCTACTCAATTACATGTTATTGTATGAGATTACGACCAATTTAGTGAAATCTCATGTCGTTCAATAAAATTACATGTTATTGTATGAGATTATGACTCCATCATTGCCTACTCATGGATTTGTTCCCAACCTATACAAGCTTGTTGTCGGCAATACAGATTTCCTGCCTATATCTTGAGGGCACTTCTGTCATGTTGCCCATACGGAAAGTGGTAGTTACCACACTTCTCTGACATTGTGGTATTTTCTGAGTTTTAAGTAAAAATTGTGGTATTCAGTAATATTATCCTATTTTAAAATGGATGAAGTATATGATACATAATATAATGTTTTAGTCTTTTAGTTTTGTGTTTGATATGTATCACCTTGAATCTGAAAGATATGCAGGAATTCATGAAGATTTGAAAAAATATTCGGAGAGTCATAGTGGGCCACTAGATGACATTGTAAGCCGAAACACCACATGACATATTTTCCTCCAGTGTATTGAGCTTTGAGTCATTGATTATTTTGGTTTATTTCTAGCTTACATGTCGACTTTGTGAGCAAGGACATATTCAAGAAAGTGAAGGCGTAAAATTTCTTTTATGGGCTCTTTGAGGGTTTAAGATAGTTAGGACTTATTCTCTATAATTAGATAAGTTTAAATGTAATGAATATGATAAATGATCAGAATGCAAAGACTATATCAATATTTCCTTAAGTGAGGTTCTTGAATTTGAAAGGGATACTTGTTGGAATGACCTTTGAAATTAACTCTGCACATATATATCTTTCAATTGCCATGTCCTAATTGAAGTTACATGAAATTTTATCATGGGATAATATGTCTTCTTTGGCCAGCTGACAAAACTTGGTTCCACGATCATGG
This sequence comes from Camelina sativa, assembly GCF_000633955.1. Lineage (NCBI taxonomy): Eukaryota > Viridiplantae > Streptophyta > Magnoliopsida > Brassicales > Brassicaceae > Camelina > Camelina sativa. Next base: position 23,861,552 of record NC_025703.1, on the reverse strand, counting down.
GTTATTGGTGACTTGGAAATATTCCAATCCAAATAAGTCTTGGAAGGTTACTCATTTGTTTTTGCTTTTTCTCTAATGCTTTGCTCAGACTTCAGTAGGTAACCGCTTGACGAAATCAAAATCAATTACTTAGCTTTGTTTATTCATTACAGGTAGCGATTTTTTGTAATAAATCTGGTGCATATATAATTTTGAGTATTTTTGCTATTTGTACGAGAGTTGCTTCTTCGAGGAACTCATGTACCTTTGACTATGATTAAGACTATTTTTATTCATTTGATTGATTATTGATTACAACTTTTTCCTCCCTCCTAATGATTTGTTTCAGAACCTTGAAGGTTGCTAGAGGCGGGATGATTCAGGTCCATGGACAGACAAGAGATGTAGATATACAGGTGGTTGGAGAATCGATGCCGGCAGATCTGGATATCAGTCCTGTAGAGCTATATGACATGATAGTGGGCATGGATTGGTTGCACCGATATAGAATACATCTGGATTGTCATCGGGGTATAGTTGTATTTGAGATGCCGGGGGGAGGAATTGGTTTTATGAGGGAGGGGAGATTGGTTATCTCAGCTGTGCAAGCGGAGTAGATGATCCGGAAGGGCCAAATGCATATTTGGCTACGATTTCGATGCCGGAGTCTGTAGGGTAGGTTGCTGTGGGTGAGATCCCTGTGGTTCGGGAGTTTGAGGATGTTTTTCAGTCGTTGCAGGGGTTACCACCATCTCGGTCTGATCCCTTCACGATTGAGTTGGAACCAGGGTCTATGCCATTATCAAAGACACCCTACAGGATGGCTCCAACAGAGATGGCAGAGCTGAAGAAGCAGTTGGAGGACTTGTTGGGCAAGGGATTCCTTCTTCCTAGTACTTTGTTGCGGGGAGCATGAGTGTTGTTTTTTAAGAAGAAGGACGAAAGTTTCCACCAGTGTATAGATTATCGGGGTTTGAACCGAGTCACTATGAAGAACAAGTACCCTCTTCCGCGGATCGATGAGTTGTTTGATTAGCTGAGCGGTGCTATTTAGTTTCCCAAGATTGACTTAGCGTCGGGTTACCATCAGATTTCGATAGATGAGCTGGATGTCAAGAAGACAGCTTCCAGGATGAGGTATGGGCACTATGAGTTCGTGGTGATGTCCTTCGGTTTGACCAATGTACCAGCTGCATTTATGAGGTTGATGAATAGCGTGTTCCAGGAGTTTTTGGATGAGTTTGTCATCATCTTCATCAATGAAATCGTGGTGTATTCTAAGAGTCCAGAGGCGCATGAGATCCATCTGAGAGCAGTTCTCAAGAAGCTGCAGGAGCATAAGCTTTTCACTAAGCTGAGCAAGTGCAGTTTCTGGCAAAAGGAGATGAGTGTCTTGGGGAATGTTGTTTCTGCATCAGGAGTTTTTGTGCATCCAGAGAAGATTCAGGTCACCAGGGAATAGCCTAGACCGCAAAACGCCACAGCGATCAGGAGTTTCCTTGGGTTGGCAAGGTACTATAGAAAGTTTGTGAGCGGTTTTGCGGGTATGGCACAACCGATAACTTTGTGGCAGATGCTTTGTGCATGAAGCGGGCGGATTCTGCTCAGGAGCAGGATATGAAGTCTCTGGTGAGTGAGATACTGAGATCAGTACTTTGAGGTTATGTGCTATTTCACAAGAGCCATTAGGATTGGAGGAAGCTGACAGAGCGGATCTTCTGAGCAGAGTGCGGTTGACTCAGGAGAGTGATGTGGGGTTGATGGATGCCTCTAAGACTGCGGGTTCTAAGTATCAGGTCTCTGCTAATGGGATTATCCTTGTGCATGGTCGGGTTTGTGTGCCGAATGATGAGGGACTGAGGGGTAGGACATTCTGAGGGAGCCTCACTCGAGCAAGTTCTCTATTCATCCAGGAGCAACCATGATGTACTGTGACCTCAAACGGTATTATCACCGGGTCGAGATGAAGAGGGATGTCGCTAGGTGTGTCTCGAGGTGTGATACCTGCCAGCTAGTGAAGGCTGAGTATCAGGTGTCGGGTGGCATGTTGTCGAGTTTACCCATTCCACAGTGGAAATGAATATGATCACGATGGTATTCATGGTTGGTTTGCTTATGTCACGGACTATGGATGCTATGTGGGTGATTATGTATCGTCTGACCAAGTTTGCACATTTTCTGGTCATTAAAATCACAGATGGAGCAGCAGTCTTGGCTAAACAATATGTGAGGGAGATTGTGAGGTTAGATGGTGTGCCTGTGAGCATAATGTCCGACAGGGATTTCAAGTTCACTTCATCGTTTTGGAGGGCGTTTCAGGCAGAGTTGGACACTAAGATGGATATTATTACAGCTTATTATCCTCAAACAGATGGGCAGTCAGAGAGTACGATTCCGATTCTGGTTGACTTGCTGAGGATGTGGGTGTTGAACTGGGGTGGTCATTGGGCCGATCACCTGAACCTTGTAAGAGTTTGCTTACAATAATAGCTATCAGACGAGTATTGGTATGACTCCTTATGAAGCGTTGTATGGGAGGTCATGTTGCACACTTTTATGCTTGACTCCGGTGGGGGAGAGGAGCTGTGACACCCTAGTTTGCGCAGAGGTTTATAAGAATTGATTTGGCCACCTATGTCACCAAAGTGCACTTATCTTTTCTGTCAAAGGGTCCTGAGATAACTCTAGAGTTAAGCGTGCTTGAGCTGGAGTAGTCTCAAGATGGATGACTTTCCGAGAAGTGATTGTTGGAACTATGCGAGTGAGGACAAAACACGGTAAAAGATCATGGGGTGATATGTAGAGATGGTAACAAGTCTTTAAAGCCTCCCGGACGTAGCAAACCATCCGTCAAATAGGGATGGGCTCACAGGCCTAGAGAGGACGTGAGACCCATTAAGGAAGGTGGTTCTATGGACATGGATTAGACATAGGGCCTACCAAGAGGTGGATGTCGGGGTATACCAAGTGGTATCTGAGACGAACCCAGATGAGTGTGGAGTCAAGTGGTCATATACTATACAAGGTGAAGGTCTTGATGCACAACAAGATCGTTGTGATCTGATAGTGGGAGTGAATTGTGACATCCTGGTTTGCTGAGAGGTTCATAAGAATTGATTTGGCCACCTATCTCACCAAAGTGCACATATCATTCCGGTGAAAGGGTCCTGAGATAACTCAAAAATTAAAAGTACTTGAGCTCGATTAAACTCAGGATGGTGACTTTCTAGGATATGATTGTCGGAACTATGCGAGTGAGGATAAAACATAAGGAAATATCATGTGGTGATTTGTAGCGATAATAACAAGTCTTTAAAGCCTTCCGGACGTAGAAAACCGGCCGTTAGATATGGATGGGCTCACGGGCCTAGTGAGAGGACGTGAGGTCCATTAAGGAAAGAGGGTACATGGACTGGGATTGAAAATAGGGCCCACTAAGAGGTGGCGGTCGGAGCGTTACAGGAGCATATTGGATACGATTTTTATTTACGAGACCACAAATAGCAAGATTAGACTTCCTGGATATCGTAGCTTGAGGGCTGAGGCTCGATAGCAAGTCGGTAAGACTCAAAGGTTAGGACCTGAGAGCGGAGGAGATGCATGAGCTGAGAGCGAATAATATCATAGATGCGGGTTATTGGCCAAATTGAGTCCTCATAGTTAGTCAGAGGATGTGCGGGCCATGGTGTGGTAGCACGAAAGATCCTTGGCTGTTGGTCTTGGTGTTAGATTCGAGGACAAATCTATGCTGGTGGGGGAGAATTGTAACACCCGCGAACCACAAGCTGGGTCAATTGATACAGTGTTTGTCTGGTTCAACCAGTTCAATTTTATTTCTCCGGATTGCGTAGCTGGTTTAGGAGAGCCCTAGACTCGAGTATTAAAAGGAATATTTGACTTCCTTCATTTCTTTTAGCTGCTTTTGACACTTATAGAGAGAAAAAGAGAAGATAGAGTTTTTCCAAAGAGCATTCTTGAGTTTTTGGAGATTTTTGTCCCTCTTTGTGTGTTTTTCTTCTTAGAGAGTGCGATTTTGAGGCTAAGGATGTGTGGGAAGGTTGATGTGGTGCTGGTTTCATCGTTTGGGGATTAGATCTTATTGTTTGACAAAGGTAAGTGCATGACCATGACTTATCTAAGCTAAGATCTCTACTTTTGTGATATTGTATGTGTTATGTGATTGTTTCTTTTGAGTTCTATGCGTTTTTTGTGGCTCATGAGGCGTGGATTCGTTCATGGGATCGTGTGGAAGGGACAGGAGAAGTTTGGAGGTGAGATTCAGGGATTATGATCGTGAAGAGGCGATGCTCGATAGTGTCGATCGACACAAGCCTTGTGTCGGGTGACACTGATGCGAGGATGAGTCGTTGACCTACGAGCATTGATCGATGCCATGAGGAGGTGTCGGTCGATGCAATTAGGGATTTCATGAAATGTCGAGCATGCGTCGATTAACACAAGGAGTGTGTCAGTCGACGCAAGGTGGTATCAATCGACACACCCTTTGCAGGTATCTGTGTCGATCGACACCAGGCGAGTGTTGGTCGACACCAACCTTCATCAACGGCTGATGACGTGTTTGCTTTGTGTATTGCCTGGTTTGTTTATTGTTTGTTGATTGTGGCATGAGAGATCTGATTGCTTGTCTGTATAGCCGAGTAGATGGAATGATCGCCTCACTAAGTATTTCTTGTAATACTTACGCCTCTCTTTTGTGTTGTGGCGATGGTAAAGGCAAAGTGTGATCGTGAAACCAAGGCTATGAAGAGGAGTATGTTCCAGAGGCTCGGTTGTTTACTTTTTGTCTTTTATAGGATGCTAGAGTAGAAGTTAGTTGTCTAGAACAGTTGTTAGGATTGTTGGTTCTATGAATTTGTTTTATGTTTCAGATTGTTCCTGAATTGATAATAAGTTGTTCTTTTATTTGTTATTGGTTTATTGGAATTTCTTATTTGTTATCCGTTGTTTGTTATTGATTGGGATAGGTTGCTAGTGAATATGTGATCACTAGATATTAGGATATTAAAAAAACGGTCGGGTTGTTTCACAAACATTGACGAAATCTAAAACCAAAAATTCAATCAGAATTACTCATCCATACTACAAACAGATCTCACAATTGTTTTAAAATTCAATCAATAAACATAAAAAACAGACAATTAGAATCAAACTAATATTCCTTAAAATTGAGAGAGAATCAAACTGAAAGGACTAATTTTGCCGTAATTGAAATCAAAACAGATCCTACATATCTATTAATGAACCAAAGAAAAAGAAGCAATTGGGGTACAAAAAAAAATCTTACATATTGTCGAGAGAGACATATCTCTATGTACTGCAGCAATCCAGAACCTCCTCCACTCTTCCGCTAAAAAGAGAGAGAGAGGCGAGGGAGAAAAATAAGATTCACGTAAGGGTTTTGTTTTTTTGTTTTAATATTGACAGAGTAATGAGTGGTTAAGTTTAAAATAATCTCAAAATATACGGTCAGGATTTTAAAAAAAAAATAGATCATAAATGACTGAAGATTATAACATAAAACCAGGTCAGATTACCAGGTTTATATGACCCACTAGGTGTTTATCCGTTTTTGTGAAAGGAAATGACATTTTTGTCGTTTTTGAGAATTATTAAAATGGTCATAACTCCAATGAAATAGAGATGTTATCTATATATACATTTTTAGAGACATTTATAAAATAAATCTTGAAGTTCACACCTATTTACAAGGGATGTTATTGGCATTAATTTTTAAATTTATAAGTCATAAAAAGAAATTGAAACCAAAATTTTGTGCAGAACAAAAATTCATAAAATATTTCTTTAATCAATCAGCTACTACTTACAATATCTCATTAAATATTTGTTTTGTAAAATTCCTAAATATTTCCTAAAATATCTCTTTAATTACCTTAGAGCATACAAAAAACAACTACATTGTAAATCACAAGATCTATTGGACAAAACGCCCAATAATACTTCTTTTTAGTTTATTAAACGCAGTGACAGTGGTATGTTTCATGTTGGGTTAATTCAAAATTCAATTATCATGTAGAAATACATGTCTACTTGTTGTACATACAAGTCAAGATAGATTGTCTACGGTTGGTCTACTAATACACAAAACAGCGACCAAAACATTGCACACTGTACCACAAAAGCTAAAGGGCTAAATGTTAAGAAAGCCGCGTTTTAGACTCATGAATCTCCTATGCTTCTCACTTCTCCTAATCATATCTTCATCTTCTCTACTTTCCGAGTCATTCTCTGACTCATCATCATCTTCTATAACTACAATTTCCGTACTACTTGTCTTTGGCACTTGAGTCATTGATTGTGAAGGCATTTCCAAAGCCCTATTCGAAGCATCCCCTCTTTCCCAGCTCTGTTCATCGGTATCATCATCATCATCCAGCACTATGACATTATCTGGCTTGGACTTGGACACTTTGACAACTTCCTTTCCCTGCAACTTGTTTGTCCGTAGATTAGTATTACTTAGTCAATTTGATACAGTTTTCTACAAATCTCTTTAACTATATAAAAAATTACTTTGTTATCACTTTCAAACTTCCTCTTTGAGGGCAAAACTCCAAATAAGCTGTGAACTCTGTACTCGGTTTCTCAATCATAGGTATGATATTTTTCTCAACCTAAACAAAAAAGCCATAGAGTAAAAGATCACATTGAATAATTACCAAGTGCATGCAATAAACAGTCATGACTCATATGGCTATAAACAAAACTCACCAAAACTACTAGACATCTGATTAGCAATAAGCCCTTGCAAATAACTCTCCTCTAGTTATAGTTTTTTGCAAGTTCACAAGCTATTGAAGGGTGCAACATTTCGAACCTAATAAACCTGGTTCCTGGTTCTTTATGGCCTAATCAATTAAATCAAGCAAACATCATATATGATCACTGCTAATTGCTTTTCACCAAGCAAATACCCCCAACTAAAACCTTAAAACACATATTCTTTGTTAACAAATCTACTCGATGACTTCACTCGTTGCCAAAACCACTCCAGGAATGAAAGGCAAGCACATTTTTTTCTTAGTCCTTATGTAAACAGAAAGAGACCCAAAAAGAGTTATAATAACAATTCACAACATAAGATCTTACTGTTCCAGGACGCCAATCTTTTAAAGATTGAACAATTGGCTCGAATGCCGCTGCATTTTGCATTGCTCGTCTGATGACATTGATCACAGCGTCAAAATTACGCTCGATGTAAGGATGCTTTGACTTCAACAACCGTCGCAACTGGCCAACATTAATTGGCATATCCTTGGCTATTATATAATAAAACGAGTTAGACCAAGTTAGGAACCACCAACAAATATCCAAGGACCTGGAGATGAAATAGTAAAATATCTACCTATGTCAATAAGTGTTTTGTTTGGCAATACATAACCGGTGCTCTCATCGTCTGCACGTGCAATCTGATCTCGCCATTCACAAAGCCCCTGAAAGTCAGCAACTACTAAGTAAGCTTCATATGATAATATGAAAGGCAGATGAAGGGTGTCTTGGATTATTGCGCAAGTTGCGAACATACCGCAATAATGGCAAGTTGAACTGCATTGAGGTGACCTGTCTGAACCCTAGCAAATGCCAAAATGGAAACACAACAACATATTAATTTAAGTTAATAAACCATGCATAAGGATTTGAATCTAATAGGTACTGCTCTTCCACCAGGCAATAAATAAAACTCAAGCAAATATTTTCTTTCATGAAGGGGGCAATAAGCAACAAACCCATGAACGTGAAGATATGAATCCTCAGTCAAAAGCTCTTTCTCATATAGTTGCATGCACACATCGTAACTGCGTTTGTAAACCTGCTAGCATGGGTACCTTCGTCAATATGATTATCCAAAACTTTGAAGAAGACCATGGACACAACAGAAAACGTTAAATTATAGATATAAACGAATTAATGCCTGATCTTCATGCGCCAACAACCACGTAATAACTTAATACTAAGAAGCCATGGGATACACGACAAGGAGACACAAACCGAGAAAGAAGAATAAATTTATGTTTAATAAGCCATGCATACGATTTCTATTAACAAGCTCTTCCAAGCGCTTAACGGTATGTTTAAAGTTATTGGGTGAAAGTAAAGGGAACAAGAGTCACGACTCTTATTTTGGGAGGAATCCTGTATTTTCTTGTTTTTAATAAAGTTAGGTGTTTATTTATAGTATCCTCTCTACTCTATCAGTCACCCTTGAATCAAAATCTAAGAAAAGAAACTTAGATTGTTACCTCTATTAGAGGAGAGTCAGATTGCTCGTTTTCCTTTGCCATTATGTGCAAATCTATTTGCATTACATGATAAATGTACAAAAGATAATGGGTATCTTCTCTAGCATATCTGCCATTATATGCAAAATGTGTGAGCTCATCACAACCAATGCCAAACAATAATGAAAGTGACTAGACAGAGAATATACAAACCTTGTCATTACATCCGGAAGCGGTCGTATTCTCCAGTCTGCATTTTGGTATCTGCAGCCAAGTAGCAAAACAGAAATTGAACGAAGAGTAAGAGGATGACAATGCAAAAAGAATAAAAGGTAACGAGATTGGATTGTTATGCACTCTTTGTTTGCAGCAACTCCACAATAATGCTTCAGAAGAAATTCGAGACTCTTTCTCTCCAGCTTTAGCACCCTTGAGGCCTGACATAAAACAAAAAGTACTTCTTAAGATTTTACGGATACTTTAAACCATGAGAACCATCAAACTAAAACTATCGTTTCATAGCCACAAGAATGTCATGAACATCAGTAAAGAAATACATGGACAGAAAAGTTAACTTTTTCACCATTTCTACCATGTCTAGCATACACAAAAACAAAGAAAGAATTATTAAGTTTCATTCTTCTTTACAAGACATACGGCTTTGCGAAAATAGAATAACCAGAAATCAAACCTGTCCTGTGTCAAAAAGATTGCAGACATAAATGCCGAAGTCCCGTTGAAGCCAAATAATATCACGATCTGCTCCATGCATAACCTAGTTAAATTAAATGCTTTCATATTGCATTAATCATATTACAGGAATTCTGTAGAAAAGAATTATGCGAGGTTTTAGAGAAAACCTTTTTCTTTTTAGGGTCTTTGAAGAGTTCCCTTAGATAAGGACCAATGTGATCCCAAAGCTTGAATGTATCAACAATATAATCCTCGGTTCTGGTGGAGATTTGCATCAAACATGTTAATCCTTGAAAAGATCTATACTGATTATGCTCCAGATCAACCTAAAAGGAATAAAAGACAATAAACTTAGTGAGATGAATCTCAAAGTTTTCGATAACTTTGCCAGTAAACTTTGAGACCCATTCAAGCATAACAGCAACCAAGAAAGCGCTATCACGACTTGTGGGTTTTGCAATTTCAGACTCTTTGACGACAAGACTTGTTGTCTCACGACAAAGATTTCTCCATCTCTTTGAAAGAACACTCGTTAGTACCGATTCTTTGAATGGTAACAACGAGATTATCATAACCAAAAGAGAATCATGAAGATTTGATAAGAAGTCTGAGGTGTTTGTTGAAACCATTATGAAAAAATGGTGATATCTCAAAAGACAAAAGAAAAAAAACAAAGTGTAGAGAGAAGATGGTGTTTATGATTAAACCAGTCACCTGTGGCTTTAGCACCTCAGAAGGTTATCTATTTATAAGTTTTTTAAAGTCTTGATTTTTTTCTTTCTGGTTTGTGATATATTTTTCAATCATTAAATACTTTGACCAGTATTAGCTTTTTTAGTTAACTATTTATCTTTGAGTTTTCAACAAAGATAATTGTGATTTAAGAATGCTTATTAATTTTTATTTAGCATTAAACATCAAAAGAAAAGTTTGTTTGTATTAAAATTAAATTGATTCTTACATGATAGGCGCACTTTTACAAATTTTTGGTCAATAACGATATATGGTTTTTGAAATTACATTTTAAAATATAGTTTACAGTTAGTTGAACTTTATCTTTTACATATTTCTATGCAATCTTTCTAACAGATTATTTTTAAGAAAAAATAATAATTGCTTGTAAGTGCTTTGTTAAAAAAATTAATTAATATATCTAAATAAATTCATTTCATAATAAGATTTTGGTAAATGAAATTGTGAGTTAATATATTTTTTTATATTAAAAAAACTGTTAAAAAATAGTAGACACTATGAAGTGAGTAATATCTTTATTTTGCTTTTATAGTATTGTTCATTGAAAAATGCTTTTCTATTTAATTTAAAAAGCTTTACCTGGCAAATTTTAATTTGAACAACACATATATTTTTATATTGGTGTATGTAAGGGAAAAAAATTAAAATTAAAGATATTTTCTCTTTTTTCTTTTACACTAAAAAAAATATTTTCTTTTCTTGATGTAAGGGAAAAAAATGTAAAGGAAAAGTAAAATTTTTCTATTGGTGTATGTAAGGGAAAAAATGAAAATAAAATATATTTTCTCTTATTTTTTACACTAAAAGATATTTTCTTTTTTTTGGGTGATTTGTTATCTTAAGTAACCAGATTTGGTGAAATATATTTTATATTAATCAAAAACCTATTATATATGCCCTTACTTTTAAATTTTCCACAAATGAGAAACCTCTAATTGATAGAAAGGTTTCAATTGAGAAATTGAGTTATCTTTTTGTTTTCATTTGATAGACTCCTAGACGTGAATCTATGCACAAGGATACTTTTGATCTATGGCTTCTTGTTTTTTGTCCATCTTCCTAAGTAGTATGTTGATTGCTTGAACCTCTTGCATCTTGATATTGTTAGAGGATCTGTCGGGACGATCAATGCTTTCTCTAATGCTTCTTTCGGTACAAGCTGTTTTTCGGCTACAAGCTCCTCATTAACTTTGTCTGGTTCATATGGTTGGATTGGGCTGGCCAATCTCATCACCATTGTTTTTATTTTTTTGGTTACTTTTTTTTGTCTCGAGATTTTAGTGGATATAAGAGCATCCGTTTTGTTCATATTCAATACACTAAGTGTCTTAATCATTTTTTCAATTAATTTCATTATTGATTCAATTAAAAGAGAGGTTAGTTGTGTCTATGGGAAGACAATATAACAAAGAATATGAATGTCTTAAAATCTTATTTTATTGTTATTTTTTTAAAGACACCCACCCCCTCCATTATCTTACCAGCCAAGGTGGTCTAATAATAGGCCCTTGCAATCTTTAAGGATTTAGTTTGTTTCTAACGACACAACCCAACTGCAATATAATGTATATTTCGTGGGAGAAATATTCTAAAGAATAGTTATTTTATATTTAGAATAATATAAAATTATATTATATTCAACCAAAAAAAAATCCATTTTACATCAAGTTTATCCCATGATAGAATGTAAATGTAATTTAGAAAAGTTTCGCGAAATGAAAATACAACTTTATGGTCTTGATGTGAGAAAAACAAAACTTTATATATATGCATGGTCTTGAAGCGAAACCAAAGTCGTAGACTAAAGTATGGTTTTAGTGAACGTTGCATGATATAACTAGTCAAGTCTTACGTTACGTACGTGGTGAATTAAAAAAATTTATCAAGTCTTAGTTATATAAGAAAACAGTGAGTATTGTACTTCTGAGTCAATATTTGTGTTTGGCGTCCCCATAAACTTAAGATCCATCCACACATAATAAGAAATTAAGAACAAACAAAGTCCTAACAAGTAACAACCCTTAGCCAGAAGGATCAATCTCTCATACTTTTGGTTGTATGATCATTAACCTGCTTTAAGTGTGGCAAAAATCTCATATGTATGTATGATGTTCCATTAATTAATGCTCTCTCTCTCTCTCTCTCTCTCTCTCTCTCTCTTTAAGAGATGGGTGTGTTTCTATTTGGTATAAATCTTAATATTAAACCCAAAAAGAAACAAAACGGTATCGGAGACAGACTTTTCAATGAACTTGGATTCCTTGAAATTGAGGCTTGTCCTCTCATGATTGATATTTTTCCATCGTTTAAAAAAAAACAAAAACACTTTTCTAAACAAATTCTTTGAATGACAACATAGAGATGATCAAAACTAAAATGCAATCAGGTCAAACCGTTTGATTTTTGGTCAACAAAAACACTTATTTATAAGTAAAATATTTTTCAATGAACGGATTTTTTCCTGACAGATGAATAACTGGTCCATCGTATATGAGGTCGGAAAGATTGAGTTATGTTCATCGGGAACCACTACGTAAATCTAAACATCCTACCTGTAACTATTCAAACTCATATCTATATGATATCAAACTTAACTCTTTTGCTTTTTTTTTTCGTCAAAAAAAAATATATATATTCCATGCATATTTTCTTAAAAAATAAAGTTACATTTATGATCTGCCTTGATCATTCATCCTCCTTTCTTGTGTATTCTCTGTCCTTCTTAAAAAACTTGTAAAATGTTTCCGAATATAAATGGAAAAAGCTCTCTTGATCATGAAAAATTAAATGATTTGACAGAATCCAAACCTTGAGTATTCCAATCCCAAAAGAGATCATTATAAAAAGCTACTAATACTTCTACTACACCACATGTAGCCCATACGATTCAAAGTGGTGAAAAGACTCGTACTAGAAGATCTCCTTCTTGGACTAGCTGCATACGGCATACCCATGCATCTTCTCTTACATCATCATCCCTCAAAGCATACTCAGCAGAAACAACCCTTCAACAGAAAAACAACCCTATCTATATATTTTTGCTGCCAAGAGAGTAAACACATGCAAGGGATTATTATTACTTGACCAATCACTATCTGTTGGAAAAAGAAAAGGTACTACTTAAGTAAGTGGGTGTTTACCTGTTTTATGTACAGTCAAGGGCTTTGGTTGCGTAATGAACAAAGGTTTATGTACGGTCAAGGGCTTTGGTTGCGTAATGAACTAAGTGGGTGTTTACCTGTTTAAAAAGGTTTCTACTTTGGTTGTATCATTAACCTGCTTTATGTGTGGCAAAAATCTCATATGTATGTATGGTGTTCCATTGGTCTCGCTGTTTAAGAGTTAAGTGTGTTTTTGGGTTTTATTGTAAAATCTAAACCTTTTTATTTGGTATAAATATTAACATTAAACCCCAAAAAACAACCCCTTACGGTTTTTTTCTATAGAAAACAGATTTTTCAATGAACTTGGATTCCTTGAAACTGAGGCTTTCCCTCTCACGATTGATATTTTTTCGGTTTTTCCATATAGAAAACACTTTTCTAAACAAAATTTTGAATTACAACATAGAGATGATCTAAACTAAAATGCAATCAGGTCATACACTTATATAAGTAAAATGGGTTTGTTTTCCTCGGAAAATACAAAATTACGAACAACTGCATTAACGGATTTTTTCCTGACAGACGGATAACGATGCAACTGGTCCATAATATATTGGTGGGAAAGATTGAGTTATGTTCGTCGGGAACCACTACATATTCTTATTCTTGTTTAATTCTGCTCATATATTTCCAGTGACCAAATTTGTCCAAAAATTAAAACATCCTACCTATAACTATTCAAACTCACATCTAAATATAATATCAAACTTAACTCTTTCGCTATCTATGACAGTATAATATCATTTAATGCATTCAAAAACGTTTAGAAATATTCCATGCATATTTTCTACACACAAAAAAAAGTTCCATTTATGATATAGGTTTTGAACCTAAAACATTAATCAAGAAGCTTTTGTTCCTTATGAGAAGAAGAAGAAGAAGAGATCTTCCACTTTGTGTTCTCCGTTCTCATCTCGATCAAAAGTCAAAACTCGTTCGCAGCCTATAGGTTATTATTAATTGTTGGTCTCCTTCGTTTCTTCTACACAAAAAATCGATTTATCTTATCTAATCTGTATGTTATGATTCAATCGATTGAGCTGCGAACGCCTTGTCTATTTATAATTGCGCTGCTACATGATCTGTAGTTGTTTATCTTCTTGAACACATAATAACACAATTATAATCATGAACTCAATGCATGTGGTGTAAAGGGTATTAGATTATACATATGGATTTCAATTCAAAAGCAGTTAGCTATGAGTAAATTAGCTCATATTCCTAATTAATATATTGGGAAGATTAATATATTTCACGGGGGAGAGAGGAACTCATGAACTTGGTGTAGGGCATGAAGCTAAGGTTTCTGAATCAGCTTGGGGTAGGGTTTGGCCTCTCTGTCGTGGCAGGAACCTCCAACTCCAGCAGGTGTATGATTAAATTTTTGCTACTCCATTGCCACATTTTTGCTCGGGGTCCTGACAAGGTTTTATATAGAGACACGCCACACGTTGATATAGTGAGTCTTTCTCAGCATCTCACACATTAGAACAACTAACAATACGACGTTGATTATTCATAATTTTTAACGGTTTTCAAAGCCATTTTAACATCAAGTTTAAGTCTTTTAATACTTATAAGAAAAAGATATGCCTTTTAATTAAGTCTTATTAGGTATTGGAGCTGCTGGAATCATCAATCAAGGAAGGAGTTTTAGAAGACAAATGGATCAACCGATCAAACATGCGTCAAGATAAAAAAAGATTGAAGATGACGACCAATCGGTGCTTCTACGCTACCGAATGATGGAAAAGGCGCCTCACACCGGTCAATACAATTGCAGTACTTACTGATCTGTGGGGTTTTCGAAATTATACATTTTTCTCCTCCTATGGCTCCGTACCCTTCTTGTATAAATAAGAGCTCGACCCCATACGAAAAAACAAAAAGAGCCTCTTCTGAGCGATTAAGTGTTTTTTGAAGTTGTTCTTCAATTTCTAGTTTTAGTTTTATTAGATTTTAAAAACCTTTGGGGGTCAAACTACAATGATCACAACTCACAAGTACCTAGCTAGGTCATCTGTGAGTAGATACATATTATTGTGTTTCGGGTTCTCTAAAGAGATATTTATTTTATGGTTTTGTATTTTACATTGATATATAAACTTGATAAGTGTCACTATCAAGGTAATAAGCTTATATAGTAAAATATTTTACTACAAATGCTTACTTGCAAGTGAGGATAGATTCACTAGCTAATACATATCCGAATGGAAACAAAAAAAAAATCAACCCATTTAGGTACAATATCACATTTAAATCTATATAAAGCAAACACAACCATACATGGATTTGAATAAAACCATTAGGCAAAGAAACAAAACTCAATTTAATTAATTAGAAACTTAAAAATTTTAAACAAAATGTATAAAATTTGAGGATTTAATATCATATCGTAAATAGTGATTATCAAACAAAACAGAAACTACTACAAGACTCCAAACCAAGCAAAGCAGTTCTTCATTTCTTAGTTACCAACTGTTTTTCTAACCAAGCCAAATAAGAAAATGATAAACTTAAACAACTGAAGAAATTGATCCAAATAAAACATTGAAATACAGACCATTAACATAAAACAAAACAAAGTCGAAAAGATCACTCAATGAGTACACTTTTTCACTAGAAATTAAAATCAAGAGAATGCCTTAATCAAGCACTGTTTAGAGTAATTTTTAAATGAGTCGAAGCTTTCTTCAGATTCTTCTGAGCTTCCTCGACTCCAACCTTTATCCACGTCTTCTGCTTATGGTCCAATCCCTTTGCCTCATAAAGTTCAACTTGTTCCAGCACACGCCCAGTACGAATCAGGTATTTAACCAAATGTAACTCATTCGAGCTTCCACGAAAGTTCTTTACCTTCACAACCTTGAGCGTTTTTTCCAAACACTCGTAAGCTTTGCTAGTAAGCCAATGCGTTACCGGATCTTTCCCAAATGGCGACCAATTGGTCTGCATAATCCAATTAAAGTTAAGCGTTTTATACCAAATAGCACAATAATGTGAGAGAGATTAAAGATTAAAACAAACAAAAATAAATTACCACGACAGGACTAGTAGTAACCAAATCAAAAGTGAGAGATTCCAGTTCAGGACAGCTGTTGAGAAATATTTTAATTCCTCCGAAATCATTTCGGTGCATATTTGTTCGCATCACCAAATGTCGAGTTTTCATCGGATCATGCAAAGCCATAGGATCATCACAACCTTGGATCACCTTTTTCAAAGAAAAAAATATGTTAAATCGACACACACACACACACACACAAAAAAAAAAAAAATGTTTGCATAATTGCATAGTGTGATGTAGTGAACGATCTAGTGATGTATAGTGAACGATCTAGTGATGTATAGTGAACGATCTAGTGATGTAGATTTTGTGGAAATGAAATATAACAATAATATCGAATGAAAGATCTCTACATAGTGTGATGTAGATATTATGAATCTTAGATAGCTGATAGAGTACGTGAAAAAGAATTTACCTGAAGGAAGAAAGAGCAAACGGTTAAAGATCTAACATATGAAAGATTAAAAAAGAGATGAGAAACAGCTAGTTCGTTCTTTTGAAGATACTGGCATCTGAATATTCAAATTAAAAATGAGCTTATTAAGTCTGTCGGGTGACGATCTGAGAGATTAAGAACTATGTTCTTGACTTGTCGGGAGGTGGCGAATTCGATGAGAGACATTAGATCTCTCTCGAAACCCGTGGGCAGGAAGAGATGAATCTCAAAGTTATCGATAACTTTGCCAGTAAACTTTGAGACCCAGTCAAGCATAACACCAACAAAGAAAACCCTATCACGAACTGAGGGTTCGACGAACTCTCTATCAAACTCCGAAAGTGTAACAAATTCGGACTCTTTGAAGACAAGACTTGTCGTCTCACGACAGATATTTCTCCATCTCTTTGAAAGAACACTCGTTCGTACTGATTCTTTGAACGGTAACAACGAGATTATCATAACCAAAAGGGAATCATGAAGATTCGATAAGAAATCTGAGGTGTTTGTTGAAACCATTATGAAAGTATGGTGATAAAGAGACAAGATGGTGTTTATAATTAAACCAGTGGCTTTAACACCTCACAAGGTTATCTATTTATAAGCTTTTGATAGTCTTGATTTTTTTTTTTGTTTCTGCTTTATGATTTTTTTTTATTAAACGACTTTGACCTCTATTTAGCTTTTTTTTATTAACTATTTATCTTTGAGTTTCCAACTAAGATAATTGTGATTTGAGAATGCTTAATATTAATTTTTATTGAGCAAGAAACATCAAAAATGTTTTTTCTTTTTACTAAAAATTAAATTAATTCTTACATAATGGGCAAGCTTTTACAAAATTTTGATCAATAATGTTAGACGCACGCTTTTTGAAAGTATGTTTTAAAAATATTTTTTACATTTAGTTGACTTTACCTCTTTCATAAAAGAAAATTTTCTAACATATTATTTCTAACAGAAAAAATAATAATCTTAAAAGGTTTGTTTAAATAATAATTAATATATCTTAATAACTCCATTTTTAAATGAAATTTTGGTAAATTAAATAGTGAGTTAATATATATTTTATATTATGATAAATATTGTTAAAAATAGTATACACTATGAAGTAAGTAATTTTTATTTTCTTTTGCTTTTTTAGTATTTTTCCTTGAAAGATGCTTTTCTCTTTAATTTTAAAAGATTTACCNTATGTTCTTGACTTGTCGGGAGGTGGCGAATTCGATGAGAGACATTAGATCTCTCTCGAAACCCGTGGGCAGGAAGAGATGAATCTCAAAGTTATCGATAACTTTGCCAGTAAACTTTGAGACCCAGTCAAGCATAACACCAACAAAGAAAACCCTATCACGAACTGAGGGTTCGACGAACTCTCTATCAAACTCCGAAAGTGTAACAAATTCGGACTCTTTGAAGACAAGACTTGTCGTCTCACGACAGATATTTCTCCATCTCTTTGAAAGAACACTCGTTCGTACTGATTCTTTGAACGGTAACAACGAGATTATCATAACCAAAAGGGAATCATGAAGATTCGATAAGAAATCTGAGGTGTTTGTTGAAACCATTATGAAAGTATGGTGATAAAGAGACAAGATGGTGTTTATAATTAAACCAGTGGCTTTAACACCTCACAAGGTTATCTATTTATAAGCTTTTGATAGTCTTGATTTTTTTTTTTGTTTCTGCTTTATGATTTTTTTTTATTAAACGACTTTGACCTCTATTTAGCTTTTTTTTATTAACTATTTATCTTTGAGTTTCCAACTAAGATAATTGTGATTTGAGAATGCTTAATATTAATTTTTATTGAGCAAGAAACATCAAAAATGTTTTTTCTTTTTACTAAAAATTAAATTAATTCTTACATAATGGGCAAGCTTTTACAAAATTTTGATCAATAATGTTAGACGCACGCTTTTTGAAAGTATGTTTTAAAAATATTTTTTACATTTAGTTGACTTTACCTCTTTCATAAAAGAAAATTTTCTAACATATTATTTCTAACAGAAAAAATAATAATCTTAAAAGGTTTGTTTAAATAATAATTAATATATCTTAATAACTCCATTTTTAAATGAAATTTTGGTAAATTAAATAGTGAGTTAATATATATTTTATATTATGATAAATATTGTTAAAAATAGTATACACTATGAAGTAAGTAATTTTTATTTTCTTTTGCTTTTTTAGTATTTTTCCTTGAAAGATGCTTTTCTCTTTAATTTTAAAAGATTTACCTAGTAAAAATTTAATTTGAAATAACAATAGTGCTAAAAAGTTATAATTTCCTATTGGTGTAATTGTTTTAAGGGGAAAAATGAAAAATTAAAGATATTTTCTTTATTTGGGGGATTTGTTACCTTTGTTAATCATATTTGGTGAACTATGCTTTATATCAATCAAAAAACCTATTATGTCCTTACTTTTAAATTTTCCACAAATGACAAACCCCTAATGAATATAGACTAGAGATAGAGAGGCTTCAATAGAGAAAATGAACAATTTTTTTGTTTTCTCAAAAGTTTAATGGATTAATAAGCTTAATCGTAGGTCCAATATTTGCAAGCTATTCTTTAGCCATTTCTATTTAGCTCCAATGAGATGATGCAACTAGTACATTAAAACCTCTATAAATTAATAATGTTGGGACCAAAACATTTTATTAATTTATAGTGATATTAATTTATCTATAAATTAATTATTATTATTTTATAGTATAAATTAATAATTTTATAAGTATATTTTTAATTGTTTAATTTTTTTAAATTATGAATTGAAATAATTTTTGCAAAATAAGATTAGAATTTTGGATGTTGTAAATTTTATGGTATTGGAATTGAATTTAAAATAATTAAAAATATTATTGACAATGAATTACAAATATTATAGACAAATTCACTTATACACATGACATAAATATTCAAATTTATGAATAAGAATATCAATTATCGTATTTTAATAGTCTATCAAACTATCAAAATGTAAATGGTGCATATTTAGAAATTGAAAAGATTAAAAAGTTTTAGCTGTTTTATGAAATGTTATAGAATATTTTATATCATTATAGTTTGAAGATACAACATAACAATTGTTTTATAGATATAAGGTTTAAGAGAAACATACTTTACTATATCATATATATATATATACGTATGTAAATTTACATGATTATTAATTTATGATATTATTGGGACCATATTTTACATAGGGATTTCAAAAAAATATTATCTTATTATCTTATCGAATTTTATTATTTTTTACAATGTCCCGACTTAGGACTAGCAAAATTTATTAATTTATAATGTTTATTAATTTATAGAGTATTAATTTATAGAGGTTTTATTGTACAATGTTATCAGTGGAAGAAGTCTAAAATATGTTTTTATTTTACTTTTAGAATGAAAATAAAATTATATTCAATCCAAAAATAGTTATTATAAACAAATGTAAAATTATATTCAACCCCAAAACCTTTTTGACATCAAATACATCCCTTAAGGCCTTAATAGAAATGTAATTTAGCTCCAGAGTTATGTTGTGCAGGAGAAAGGAATGGAGGAAGCTAAGACTGCTCATACTGCAGGGAGAGAGGTTAGTCCGACCGGAGTGAATGAGGGTTGGATTACTCCTCAAAAGTCAGCCCATAAATCAAGTCCCCACAAGGGAAACAAGCACTCGGAGACAAAACCTGAGGAAATGTCAATTTTGTCTAATTCCTACTCGGTACTTAATGAGCATTGTGAGGAAGGGACTGAAGAGCAGACTGTCAATACTGATGTTGATACTGGGGAGAAGGAGAATGCTGATTTGGTAGAGGATGAAGAGGTCATTGATAAGGAGACAATTTTGGGAGAGGATGAAAATGTAGGAACCCTTCTAGAGCTTGTGAAGGGGGCTGATATCACGGGCAGCTGCTGCATATGTGAGAAAAAAGAAAGGGCGTGGAAATAAAGCTACAGTGCAGTTGCGCGAGTCTATTCCTCAGGCCACGAAAGAGAAACATAAGTTTGGTTACAACCCTCAAACTCAGAACCCTCAGGATCATAATAAGAGGTCCTCTCACCACTAATTATCATGTCGAACTTCTTCTAGAATGTTCGTGGTTTCAATAAAATATCTAAGCATTCTGTAGTTCGAGATTGGATACGTCGTGAACAGTTCCAGTTTGGTTGTTTACTTGAGACAAGGGTAAAGGAGAATAAAGCAGAAAAGATTGTTGGTCTTTTTTTTATCAAACTATAGTTTTAATCGGAGAGGACAAATCTGGGTGCTTTGGAACTCTAGGGTGCGTGCCCCGTTTTTCACTAGTGGCCAGTTGATTACCTGTTCGATATTGGCTGATGGGCTGCAGGATGAGTTTTTTTGTTTCTTTTGTTTACGCTTCGAATAGTGTTGAGGAGAGGAGGGTATTGTGGGATGATCTAAAGTCTCATCAGGATTCACCAGTGATCCGTACTAAGCCTTGGATGATTTATGGGGACTTTAATGAGATTTTGGAGGCTGAGGGGCACTCTCTCCATGATCAAACTCTGATTATGCCTCCGGGGAAGCGAGATTTCCAAGAAGCGGTAAGGTATTGTTCTCTGCAGGATATACACTCCCATGGACCGTTATACACCTGGTGCAATAAACGTGATGCAGAGCTGATTTGCAAGAAGCTTGATAGGGTCCTTGTCAATCCAGCCTGGTTACAGGAACACTCTCAATCTTATTGTGTATTTGAGGATGGAGGTTGCTCTGACCACTTACGCTGTCGAATAAAAATGGGAAGAGAAGTGGAGCGACCTCAAAGACCATTTTAATTTACCAATGCTCTAGTTACAGATGCAAAGTTTAAGCCATTGATACAAGAGTACTGGGACGATACGGCGACACTTTTCCACTCGACCTCGGCCATGTTTCGCTTTTCAAAAAAGCTAAAGGCTCTGAAACCGAAACTAAAGCAGCTTTGTAAAGATGTTCTTGGTGATCTGACAAGAAAGACCAGAGAGGCCTATGCTACACTGTTTCGTTGTCAAGAGGAGACACTAAATGCTCCCACATATACAAAAATCAGGAGGGAATCAACAGCATATAGTCGGTGGTTGCACGTTTCTGAGCTTGAGGAAAGATTTTTGAAGCATAAATCAAAGCTCCATTGGTTGAGGGTGGGTGATGGTAACAACAAGGTCTTTAATAATGCTACAAAAGCCAGAAAAGTTCGAAATGCTATTCGAGAAATCAAATGCCAAGATGGATCCGTCGTTGACACACAAGAGGCTATTAAGCAGGAGGCTGAACGCTTTTTCTGGGACACAGATCGGCTCATTACACTGGATTACCACAAAGTGTTATTCGTCAGTTACTTACATACCGCTGCTCAGGGAGGGATAAAGAAAAATTGCAGGCGGATGTCACAGAGGATGAAATCAGAGGTGTTCTGTTTTCAATGCCAAAGGACAAAAGTCCAGGACCTGACGGCTATACAGTGGAATTCCTTCAAGAAACAAGGCCTATCATCAAAAAAGATTTTGTTACAGCAATTCAATCTTTTTTCTATATAGTTTTCTTCCAAAGAGAGTGAATGCAACCATATTAGCACTCATACCAAAGAAAAAGGTGATGACTGAGATGAAAGACTATCGCTCCATCTCTTGTTGCAATGTGACTTACAAGGTAATCTCCAAGATTCGAGCCAACCGTCTATAACAGCTTCTTCCCGAGTTTATTTGAGTTTATCAATCCGCTTTTGTGAAGGAAAGGTTGTTAATGGAAATGTTCTACTTGCCTATGAAATTGTCAAGGATTATCACAAAGAGAGATATCTCTCCTAGGTGTGCAGTCAAGATAGATATTTCATAAGCATTTGATTCTGTTCAGTGGTTTTTCCTACTAACCACTCTCACAGCTCTGGATTTCCCTCCACAATTTATCAAATGGATAGAGATGTGTATTACAACAGCTTCTTTCTCGGTTCAAGTCAACGGTGAACTATCAGGTTTGTTCAGAAGTGCTCGAGGCCTTCGGCAAGGATGCTCTTTGTCACCGTATCTGTTTGTTATATGTATGCATGTGCTCTTTGCACTGCTGGACAAAGCGGCTTTAGAGAGACAAATAGGATATCATCCAAAATGTCAAAACCTGCAACTCACACATTTGTGCTTTGCGAATGATCCGTTAGTATTTATGGATGGCACCAAATGCTCTATTGAAGGAATTCTGGAAATTTTCGATCAGTTTGCAGACATCTCTGGTCTCAAGATAAGTCTTGAGAAGTCAAGTCGACTCTGTATATGGCCGGGTAAGAGAGGGGGACCAAGCAACCATTCTTAGCTCCTTTCCTTTTGCCATTGGAACTTTACCGGTCCGTTATCTTGGTCTACCTCTAATGACAAAACGAATGGCTGCACAGGACTATGCCCCGCTTGTAAAGAGAATCAGAGAACGGATTGGTAGTTGGACAGCTCACCACATCTCCTTTGTAGGTCGTTTGCAGCTGATCAGTTCAGTCCTTCATAGCATAACAAATTTCTGGATGTCCGCCTATAGGCTACCAAATTCCTGCATTGCTTAGATCGATCGACTTTGCTCCGTTTTCCTTTGGCAGGGCAAACTCTGAATACTAAGAAAGCCAAGGTAGCATGGAAGGATGTTTTTCTTCCGAGAGATGAAGGGGGACTGGGATTGCGATCACTTAAAGAGGCCAACATAGTGAGCTGCTTGAAGCTTATATGGCGTTTACTGTCAACAAACTCATTGTGGACACAGTAGTTGCGGACATCCTTGTTAAGAAAGGGCTCTGTCTGGTCGATTAAAGCTAATTCCACAGCAGGATCTTGGATGTGGATAAAACTGTTGAAATATCATACGATTGCATCGAACTACATTAAGTATAAGGTTCGAAATGGTAAAAACATATCCTTTTGGTATGATAACTGGTCGAGATTGGGATGTTTACTAGATATAGCATGCCAACGTGGCTGCATTGATATGGGAATATCTTTACATGCCACAGTGGCAGAGGCTCTAACTCACCGAAGAAGAAGACATCGGGTGGAATATTTTGAACAAATAGAGTTGGCATTGGACGAGCAACGATCATTTGGTTTGGTTGATACAAAAGATACAGTGCTTTGGAAAGGGAAAGGAGGTCAGTTCACTACAACGTTTTCCACCAAGGAGACATGGGCCAATATACGAGAGGCTAGATAACACAAATTCTGGGCAAAAGGGGTTTGGTTTGCTTACTCAACACAAAAATACTCCTTTCTCGTTTGGCTAGCAGCTCTGAATAAGCTTTCAACAGAAGACCGAATGCAGACTTGGGGTGGTAATTATCATACGGCATGCGTCTTCTGCTTAGACCCGCTCAAAACGCGGGATCACATTTTCTTCTCTTGCCCCTACTCAACGGAAATATGGTCGGATCTCACTCTCAAGCTCCTACCTAACAAATTTTCCACAGTGTGGGGTGATAACTTAGCGTTCACTACCATGCGTCGCTGAGCTCTGTGACTCTATACCTCTTACGCTATGCTCTTCAGGCTACAGTCCACACTCTCTGGAGAGAACGCAATGGTAGACGACAAGGGACAACCAAATCCAGCTCCTTTGCTTCTCAAAACACTCGATCGAAACATAAGAGATAGATTACTCAGCATCAACACTCAAGGCAAATATACAGTTGCGATGGGGGTGTGGCTCGCAGTAAGATAAAAAAAAAATTCCTGTAATTTTTCTGATGTTCTAACATTTATCTGACTATTCTCAAACTCTATCAAACAAATGTTGATGTAAAACGTTTTTTCGAAAAAAAATTATGTTTTATTCAAAAAAAATATAGAATGTAAATTTAGAAAAGTTTCCAGAAACGACGAAACAACTTTAAGGTCTTGAATGCCAAAACCAAAGTCGTAGCCTAAAGTATGGTTTTAGTGAAGGCTGCATGATAGATCCACACATTCTCAAATGTGAGGTTTGATTGTTTGAAGTCACACAATTCGATAAAATTTAGTCGAATCTTATATGGTGAACATAAAAAAGTCTTACATAAGAAATTAATAATTATATAGACTTATAAGTCTTTACTGCAACATACACTAAAAGAGGTAAACGTATTAAAAAAATTATAGTTCCTAGAGGGAAGAAGGGTAAAAATGAAATTATATATTTAATCTCTACAGAAGGAGGGATAATAAGCAAAATTTTACGAAAAATGAGAGAAAAAAAATCGGAGATATTGTATGATTTGTTTAGTTGGGATCCAAAACTAAAATATAAAATTAAAATAAATAAGTAATTTAATTTAAAGTTACACAAATATTAGAACTTTGAACATCTTAAAGCATATCCATTAGTAGTATCTAAACTATATACTCTCCTTAAAATCACAACTAAACAAAAATAAAATAGGAATGAGAAATTGAGATAATGGATATCCAAGTTAATACCAATTTGTTACGAGTGCATTGGCTCATATGTTATATTCAAGTGGGCGCACATGAATCTTTTGTCATGTTTCAATCTACCATATTGTGGCCAATGTATGATTGATTGTGTGAATTATTGTCATCGGATTCAGAAGACCAGTTCAGGTTACGAACTGGGCTGTCGCTGTTATAGGGCCGAGTTTGGGCCGTGAAGGACTTTCGGATGTGGACCAGAACCAAGTCGGTTGGTTTGTGTTTCTTTACAAGGAAGACAGGCAAGTTTCCAAAAAGGAGAAGGAGTTGCAAACCCTAAACCTAATTATAATAAGGCGGCTTCAAGGTTATATATAAAGAGAGGCAAGGGTTCACAATGAAGCAAGAGAGAGAAGAATCACCAACTTAGAAGCAAGGGAAAGACAAGTTAGAGAGAGAGAGTTTTCGGGTTTAGAGAGCCTCTTTGTAATCTTTTGTCTGTAAGGGCTTCGGGTTAGATAGGTTTCTTATTCTTCTTGTTCTTGTTCTCTGGGTTGATTTTACACTAGAAGCATAGGTGAATAAGCTTCAGGGTCGTGTTTCTATCTGGGTACCTATAAGAGAGAAACAAAGAGTGTTAGATTGATGGTCCTAACAGCACGCCTACAAAACACAAGAGATAAGTGGATTATGGATTCTGGTTGTACTTTCCACATTACACCAGACAAAGACGCTTTGTTTGATCTCAAGGAGATTGATAGAGGGAAGGTCTTGATGGGTAACAACACTTACAGTGAAGTGAAAGGAATTGGCAAGCTGAAGATACTAAACCTGGATGGTTCTATTGTAACACTTACAGAGGTAAGATACATGCCTACGATGGGCAGAAATCTTATCTCCTATGGACAGCTTGAGAAGAATGGATGGAATTATGTTGGTGAAGACTTTGCAGTAACATTCTTCAAGCAGGGCAAGAAAGTGTTTACGGGAAAGTATCATGAAGGATTGTACTATTTGCATGGAATTGTCTTAAAAGGGGAAGCATCTGTGGCAAGAGCCCAAGTGAATTTCACTAACTGATGGCATTCCAGGCTAGGACACATGAGTCTGAAGAACATGAATCTTCTGGTTAAAGAAGGTTATTTAGACTCTAAGGAAGTTCACACATTGGATTTTTGTGAAGAATGTGTCCTAAGTAAATCTCACAAACAAAGCTTTTCAGAAGCTAAACATACAACAACGAACATCCTGGAGTATGTACACAACGATTTGTGGGGATCAGTCTCAAATGAATCAAGTTTGTCTGGTTGCAATTACTTCTTAACATTCATTGATGATTATTCAAAGAAGGTCTGGATCAGATTCTTAAGAAGTAAGGACGAGGTGTTTGAACAGTTTTCAAAGTGGAAGAAACTCGTGGAAAATAAAAAAAACAAGAAGATCAAGTGTCTAAGAACAGACAATGGTTTGGAGTTCTGTAACCAACAGATGGATAAACTATGCAAAGATTCAGGGATTAAGAGACACAGAACCTGCACTTATACTCCTCAACAGAATGGAGTATCTGAAAGGATGAACAGGACAATAGTTGATAAGATCAGATGTATGTTAGCGGAGACAGGGATGGAGAAGAAGTTTTGGGCTGAAGCTGCTGCAACTGCAGTTTACTTAATCAACAGGTCTCCTAATGCATCCCTGAAATTCAAGATTCCAGAGGAAGTTTGGTCAGGATCAAAGGTGGATTACAGTCATCTCAGACAATTTGGATGTGTGGCATATGTACACGTTCAACAGGACAAGATGAGTCCTAGGGCTGTTAAAGGATTCTTCATGGGATACCCAGTTGGTACCAAAGGTTACAAGGTATGGTTACTAGAAGAAGGAAGGTGTACAATCAGCAGGAATGTAGTCTTTGATGAGGAGAAGCTGTACAGGGAAAAGGAAATAGTACCTGAAGCTAAAAGAAAGAAGAAAGTCACTTTTAGCACATATTTGATTCAGGGACCAAGCGCAAGCGATTCAATTCAGAACTCTACTGGTCAAGGTGAAGCTGATGCAGGAAATACAAGTTCTATTGGTCAAGGTAGAGCTTCATTAGAAGATACAGAATCTACTGGTCAAGGTGTAGTTACTTCTGAAGGAATAGTGTCAGAAACAGAGACAAGAACAAAATCTGAATCAGAGAAAGAAGAGGAATCGGATCCTGAACAGGAAAGCTAGGAGGTACAACATGAGTCTCTAGATGATTATAAGCTGGCAAGAGACCGGAACATAAGGCAGATAAAACCACCTACCAGATTTGATGGATCTCACTATGTGGCTTATGCATTGGCTTGTGCAGAGGATCTAGAAATAGATGATCCAAAGACTGTGGGAGAAGCAAATACTGGAAGAGGTGGGAACAGGCTATGATTGAAGAGATGAAGTCTCTGCACAAGAATGAGACATGGGAAATTGTCTCTAAGCCAAACAAGCATAAAATAGTGGGGTGTAAATGGATCTTCAAGGTAAAGGAGGGAATTCATGGAGTTGAAGAAGCTATATACAAGGCCAGACTTGTAGCAAAAGGGTTTACACAGGTTGAAGGAGTAGATTAAAATGAAATATTTTCTCCTGTAGTCGAACATGTTGTTGTTCGAATCATGTTGTCAGTTGTGGTTAATTTTGATCTGGAATTAGAACAACTAGACGTGAAGACTGCTTTACTGCATGGCACCTTGGATGAAATCATCTACATGAATCAACATGAAGGATTCATAGAGAAAGGAGGAAAAGACAAAGTCTGTCTGCTCAGGAAATCACTCTATGGATTGAAACAATCTCCTAGACAGTGGAATCACAAGTTTGATGAGTTTATGAAATCAAAAGGGTTCCACAGAAGTTTCAATGATCCGTGTGTGTATTACAAAGGATCAATTATTGATGATAAGGTGTTTCTCTTACTCTATTGAGGATGATATGCTAGTTTCAGCTAAAGACTTGGAGAACATCAAGATCTTAAAGAAGAGTCTGAATAGGGAGTTTGAGATGAAGGATCTAGGACCAGCAACTAGGATCCTAGGAATGGATATCATCAAAGACAGGAAAAAAGGGGTTCTGAAGTTATCACAAGCAAGGTATCTTAAACAAGTTTTAAGAACATTCAATATGGATGAGTGTAAGGCAGTTGTGTCTCCTGTTAACTCGTCGTTGAAGCTGAGAAGGTTGACACATGAAGAGTTAATCATAGAGTCATCACTAATGAGTTCATTACCCTACACAAGTGAAGTAGGAAGCCTAATGTATGCTATGATCGGTTCCAGACTTGATCTAGCATTTGCCATCTGTTTGGTCAGCAGGTACATGGCAAATCCAGGCAGCGGTCATTGGGAAGCGGTAAAGTGGATCCTGAGGTATCTGAAGGGAGCTACAAAAGTGTGTCTTACATTCACAAAATCAGATCACATGCGTATTGAAGGGTTTTGTGCTTCAGACTATGCTACTGATCCAGACATAAGTAGGTCAGTTTCAGGTTATGTCATCCAGGTTGGTGGAAACACAATGAGTTGGAGATCCAATCTTCAGCATGTGGTAACCCTTTCATCCACAGAGGCTGAGTACATGGCTCTCACTGAAGCAGCTAAGGGGGGTATTTGGTTATAGAAGATATGCAGTGAATTAGGATTTGATTCAGAGAGTTTTAGGCTGAATTGTGACTCACAAAGTGCAATTTGTCTAGCTAAAAATGCAGTGCATCATGACAGAACAAAGCATATTGCTAACAAGATTCACTACATCCGTGACTTAGTGAATGATGGCTCTGTCAAGGTAATCAAAATCCACACTACCCTGAATCCAACTGATCTGTTAACCAAGGGATTACCTGGTAATGCGTTCGAGAATTGTCTCGCAACGCTGAAGGTCATCATCTGATTTAAGCAAGGGGTACTTCGAGATGGTTTGTTGATTGGTCATCTCGTAGGAAAGGTAGAGAAGCAATTGTAAGGAACTGAAGTCTCAAAAGTAATCAACAAAGGAAGATTGAAGATGGTAAAATCTGAAATCATGAAAGGGTCTCAGGGGTATTACTTGGGACAAGCAGAGCAAGGCGTCAAACTCCTTGTGTTCTTCTTCACCTGGAGAGTCAAGAAAGAACAGGTTAAAGTTCGGGAGTTGTTCAAGATACAGAGGGAAAACAGAGAAGCATCACAAGATAGAGTTTACTTTTGTGTTTTCAGGTTACCTATATCGTGAACAACAACAATATTCTTCACAACAGCTTTGAGGACTTTAAGGAGAGGTTGATGAAGATTGCTGAAAGTATCCATTGAAGATGCCGACAAGTTGAAAGCTTCGTCGGAACAGATGAAGTTGAACCAGACGATAAAGGTGGAGATTTGTGGATTATTGTCATCGGGTTCAGAAGACCAGTCCAGGTTACGAACTGGGTTATCGCTGTTACAGGGCCGAGTTTGGGCCGAGAAGGACTTTCGGATGTGGACCAGAACCAAGTTGGTTTGTTTGTGTTTCTTTACAAGGAAGAAAGACAAGTTTCCAAAAAGGAGAAGGAGTTGCAAACCCTAAACCTAATTGGAATAAGGCGGCTTCAAGGTTATATATAAAGAGAGGCAAGGGTTCACAATGAAGCAAGAGAGAGAAGAATCACCAACTTAGAAGCAAGGGAGAGACAAGTTAGAGAGAGAGAGTTTTTGGGTTTAGAGAGCCTCTTGGTAATCTTTTGTCTGTAAGGGCTTCGGGTTAGATAGGTTTCTTATTCTTCTTGTTCTTGTTCTCTGGGTTGTTCTTACACTAGAAGCATAGGTGAATAAGCTTCAGGGTCGTGTTTCTGTCTAGGGTAAATATAAGAGAGAAACAGAGAGTGTTAGATTGAGAGACAAGAGAGAATGGTGCTGAAACTTACTTGGATTTTTTTTTAGTGGATATTTGCAAGGGTCGGTCCTTGCACGAGACGTACTCTCCGGTTCAGAGGGGAACTCGTTAAATTCTGGTGTTGATTAGTTCTTGTTTCCGCACTCATACAGAGTTAGACTAATCGGCTGAAAACACTTACAGATTGTTTCGAACAACCTGAGTTTGGATTCAATACATTAGGCCTGGGCATAAAATCTGAATCCGAAAATCCGAACCATATCCAAACCGAAATAAGCGGATTAAAACCGAACCAATATTAAGGAAATAACTGATCGGTTCTTGGCTTTCATTATTTTAGATATCGGATATTATCCGATCCGAACCGATATCCAATAGATATCCGAATATAACCGAACATATAAGAAATAGTTTGATATTCCGATAAATATGCATCATATCTTCTATGAGAACCTTGTCATTTACTTAATTTCTATCTTTTTTTTAATACTCTATTAGTATGGTTATTTGGGTACAATAAGATTAAAAAGTATTCGGATAAAACATTGTCCAATAACTTTTGGTTTAATTTTGGTTATCAATAATCATATCCGAACCGATCCGAAATCCGAATTATCCGAACCGAAATCGATCCGAATTTTTTAAATACCCAAATGGATGTTAGAGTCAATATCCAAAAAATTCAAAATCCGAAAAATCCGAACTGAATCCGATTCGATATCCGAACGCCCATGCCTACAATACATAACTGTGACTTTCTAGCTCAGCATATTCCACATTTACAACACTTATTGCTCTTTCATATTAAATTATTTATGTCTTTCATATATGTATATGTACATGTGTTGGATACGTTTGCATTGCGTTTGTTTCATAATTTTAATTTGGATTGTAGACGACAAACACAATGCATTCATATTGCTTGCCAAATCGTGATTACAAACGAATTCGAAATCGATATCTTGTCATTAAAATTCAGGCTCCCCAAAAAAAGAACCATTTATGATATTTGGGCAGAGAAATTTTGTTCACCATATTGCTTTCGTACGCCATCTAAAATGTATTTTAGTTACAAATTTCTCCGAAAATTCATGACCTTTAAATTATTATTTTGTTTTGCATATTTGTTCTCCTTTTTTTTTCAAATCAATAATTTTATATCTTTAAAGGTTGTTTTAGTTTTTGAACTATATACTTATTTTTTAAATTACAACTCGATATAAATGACACACACTATAACAACTTTGCGGCAAATCATATGAGAAAGAACTGGCATGTAATTATTGGCAAAGAAAAGGAATAAAAATGAATGAGGTCCACAACATACACGGGAATAAAACCAGTCAGTGTCAAAGCTTTGTTCACAATCTCTCTCTCACTTTTTCTCTCTAAAGCAACCTGATCATCTCTCAACCTCCTGATCTCCATCTTCCTCTCTCTGTCTGATCTCTCTTGGCCATGAGCACCTCAATTATGAAAACTCTTCAGATTCGTAAACCCACTTCTCTCCCTGTCTCTTCCACCACCACCAGAGATGAGCCAGGCCTTCTCCGTCGCCGTCTCTCTTCTCTTTCTCTAAATCTTTCACGTAACCAACCTTCCACCGTCCCTAGATCCAAGTCGGTGTCAACCATGGGAGAGCAAGGAGGGAGCTCCGTGAAAGAATGGTGGGAATGGAGTTGGTCATTGATTTTCTTAAAGAAGTTACCAACCCTTTTCACAGATCTTGACAAGAACGGAGCCAAACCATCATTGGGAAATCAACAAACAGGCAGCTTCACTCACGTCTTCTTCATGCTCCGTTCTAAGATCCGCCGCCTCCTCCGTCCTTCCTCTGACTCTCTTCCTCTCTCCTGCAAGCATGGACAGCGATGAGCGCTCTCTCTCTATCTCTTTCGTTGGTGGTTTAAGATTTTTGTGCCTACGCTTATTCTTATTACGAAAAGTTGTAATTCTTAATTAAAATGTATAATTTGCTTGAAGCTATTTGCTACATAATTCCTAGTTTTCGTCGTTCTAAACTTTTCTGTCATATGTATGATTATTTCATTTTTGTTTTAGAAGTTGTGTACTTATGTTTCATTATATTAAGTTACAAACCATTCTTTCCTTTCATTACTTATTAATTACGAGCCAAATTCTTAGATGGTGATGATAAAAGATCGAATGTTATTACAATACAAGTCAAATTAAATATTTGAAGAACCCAATTAAAAGTCAAATATTAGAGCTGAATAGAATTTTCCACTTTTGTTCTGTACCTCCTTTGTCTTTGCGTGCAACTAGGCAGTGTAGCTTTTTGACTTGTTTACGTCTTCCAAAAAAAGAAAAAAGAGTATCTCCGAAACGTCGGCTACAATCAAGGTGGCCATTGGGGACAGGAATAACCTTAGGTGGCGCATTTTTATATATCATACACATTCTTTCTCTGAATTACGACTATCAAGATTTCAATTAAAAGGAACTCATACTAATATAAGCGTGTGAAAACATTTTTTCCGGACTACGATGAAGTTCCACGCAGAACCATCATATATCTTCGGACCATGAACCAAAACATGGTTACAAACTCTTCCTTGTCGATGGTTAGAGATTCATAAGAACTTTATAATCTAAGATGTAGTGTGGAACTAAAAATCAAACGTAGGATGTACACAAACAAAATAAAAAATGCTCATGTACCTTTTTTGGATTTAATGTTAAGAAAGAAAGAAAAAAAATGATTAAAAAAATAAACTTTGCTTCTTAATCAATAATGTGAGATATTTTCTTCTGATTTGCAATAATGAAAGATTACTTGCAAGATGAAATAGAGAAAAGATCAATGGGTTTCGATTTATGCCTGCAACGGAACAAGAACAGCATTTGAAATCTCGCTGCTCTGATCTCTCAAAGGCAATTGCTCATAACTATTGAAAAAAAAAAAAGGAAATAGGGAAGCCTCAGTAAGCCAGCGTTTTTCACATCAAAGAGTATAAAACTCAGACGGTAATTCCATATTTTAGCAATAATCATCATCGGTAACCTTCCCAATAATTAAAACAAAAAAATCAAAATTAATTGGTTTTAAAAATCTAAAATGTAATCGCCGAAATGGCTCCGTAGATCGTATAATAATCAAAGATCCACAGGTTCCTATCAGTAACCGAAACACGTACATTTGTATATGTCCAATGTAGCATCGAGGATCACAGCCACAAAGAGCTACCGTCGACGTGGCATCGGACAAAGTTCATATCATAACTAATATAAAATAAATAAAAAGCCTCAGCGAACCCATGTCAAATCAACCACACAGCGGACACAGAACGGTTAGGAAGTACGGTAGATAACCCGGCCGAGCAGCTCGAACCCGACCTGAACTGGATCGGGAACACTGACCGGGGGATGGGTGTAACTACCGGATGCAATCCTCGTTCACTCCACTGTTGTGTAAAGTGTCATACAGCACTTCCTATCTTATGGGATTGCTTCTTCATCGGAGATAAACTTCTAGACACAAAAACAAAGATTACTGGTGGTGAACATGGAGAACCAAATACTGAACATATAGTATCTGTGAAAAACTCAAGCTAAGGTTAAGTTAGAGAAGTGTATGAAGATGATATTAGAGAGATAAGAGTAGCTGCGTTTATTTATATAGTAGATGTTAGGACTTAGGGAGGCGGCATAACTCAAAACCCTAATCCTCCTACGTCCGGTTCATGACTTTTTTTTTTTAATCTAATATTTCTTTTAACGGCTGCTGACTTTTTTTTCTTTTAATAACTTTGCTAGTGTTATAGTTTAGGGATGTTTCTAAAAAATACTTTAATAAAAAAGTATACAATATTTTTTGTAAAGCAAACTTATAATTTAACTTTTCTCATTCAAACATAAAACATGATTAATGATTTGTCTCTCTCTTTTTTTTTTTTTTTGTAAGCATACAAGTTCATGTGTCATATCATTTTTGTAAACACAATTGTACTTTTTGCTCATGTGTAATTTAATTTAGTATAAAAAATGGTTGTTATGAAACAGAATAACAAAATGATTTTTGACGAAAAAGAAAACAATGATTAAATATCAACTATGAATGAATCCATCTATTTCACCGTTTTCTTGAAATAATAATAGAAAGTGACATAAATAACCCAATTGCATGTGCATTTTGCTGTGGAGAGTATATGAAGCAAAGATATAAATAAGTGGGGAGCACATGGTTTCCCTGTCATGTTCCAATCGACCACATTGGGACCAATATATGATTGATTGTTTCGAACAACCTTAAGTTTGGTTCCAAGACTTCACTTTTATTACATGATCGAGACTTCTTAGCGATCCACATTTTACATCATTTATTTCTCTTTTCATACATAAATAAACATACATGTAATGTCTTTAATATATACACTCATGATGTGTGTATATGTTTATGTATTTGCTAATTCAAAATCAAATGTAACTAGAGAAAGTAATAAGTAGACGGTGGAAGATTATATCCATATTTGTCACACAACTTTTATCATACTTTTACTATATTGGATGATGATTGATCTCTCAAAAACCCAACAAGGGTCAAAGCTTTCAACGATGGAGATGAAACAAAGCTCACCAAACTCTTTTAGCAATTGTTACAAACAAACAAACAAAAACAGAGAGAAAATGGAATAATCCTCACAGCTACTGATGAAACAGAACGAACCACTTTTGTTCATCCAACCATTTTTTTAATCATACAGTAGTTTTTTTAACATTG
Source organism: Camelina sativa (assembly GCF_000633955.1). Lineage (NCBI taxonomy): Eukaryota > Viridiplantae > Streptophyta > Magnoliopsida > Brassicales > Brassicaceae > Camelina > Camelina sativa. Next base: position 23,827,205 of record NC_025703.1, on the reverse strand, counting down.
TAAACTCCAACCTTCAACGATTCAGCTGGTTCGCTGCAGCTAAGAATCTTGTTTCTCTTCCTCTTCATCTGTGTTTAAAGATTGCAAATGCTGGTTCCATGGAAACATTTGCAGCCTCACCAAGCAAACGGTATAAAAACGTTGTGTGTAATGTGCCTACACATCTCTCATGCTGATGTTTAGGCTATTTTTCATTGTTCTTCTTCCAACACCAGCATTTCCCTTTTGCATCATGGCAACAAATTCTTCATAATCAATCCGACCATCCTGTAAGAAACAAGAACCGAAACATTATCAGCAAATGCCAATGGTGAAGATCGGAAGAAACATGTCAAGAGGCAAAGCTTACGTTGTCTTGATCTACTTCTTTGATTACGTCTTCAAGAAAAACATCGGTCATCCCATGTTCAATGCACGATTGTTCCAGCTCATCAATGGTGATGTAACCACTTCCATCTTTATCAAAGTACTGAAATGCAGAGACAAGATGCTCTTCTCTCTCTAGCTTATTCAGATGGATCGTCGCTGCAATAAACTCACTATAATCTATTGTACCGCTGTTGTCCACGTCAGCCTAAGACACAAGACAGAATAAGGTTACTGACATCTATATAGTGANTAGCAATTGTTACAAACAAACAAACAAAAACAGAGAGAAAATGGAATAATCCTCACAGCTACTGATGAAACAGAACGAACCACTTTTGTTCATCCAACCATTTTTTTAATCATACAGTAGTTTTTTTAACATTGTAAACTCCAACCTTCAACGATTCAGCTGGTTCGCTGCAGCTAAGAATCTTGTTTCTCTTCCTCTTCATCTGTGTTTAAAGATTGCAAATGCTGGTTCCATGGAAACATTTGCAGCCTCACCAAGCAAACGGTATAAAAACGTTGTGTGTAATGTGCCTACACATCTCTCATGCTGATGTTTAGGCTATTTTTCATTGTTCTTCTTCCAACACCAGCATTTCCCTTTTGCATCATGGCAACAAATTCTTCATAATCAATCCGACCATCCTGTAAGAAACAAGAACCGAAACATTATCAGCAAATGCCAATGGTGAAGATCGGAAGAAACATGTCAAGAGGCAAAGCTTACGTTGTCTTGATCTACTTCTTTGATTACGTCTTCAAGAAAAACATCGGTCATCCCATGTTCAATGCACGATTGTTCCAGCTCATCAATGGTGATGTAACCACTTCCATCTTTATCAAAGTACTGAAATGCAGAGACAAGATGCTCTTCTCTCTCTAGCTTATTCAGATGGATCGTCGCTGCAATAAACTCACTATAATCTATTGTACCGCTGTTGTCCACATCAGCCTAAGACACAAGACAGAATAAGGTTACTGACATCTATATAGTGAAATGAAATAGTATATTTCTCAAAAGCATGCATTTTTACCGCTTCCATAAGATCTCGGATCTCGGTATCTTTCAAGGTTGAACCATATCTTCTCAAGCCAGCTTTGAGTTCATCAAAAGTGATTGCACCACTGTTATCCGTATCCATTGCCTCAAACATTGCTCTTAAACCCGCAATCTCTTCTTCTGAGAGGCTCTCAGCTATCACCTGATCATTCCATAATAAGTAATATGAGTAAAATAATGTGATGCAGAGACATTAGAACATAGAGTATAACTACAAACTGACCTTTAAAGCCATCTTTTTTAATTTATTCATTGCAGAAAACTGTTTTAGACGAGACAAAACAGCCGGATCAAGTGCTCTGTCAGGTGCAACTCCGTTCTCACAGATCCATGGATGACCTGAAAAAAAAAAAAGAGATACAAGAGAGATATAGTCTAATGTCACCAAAAGTAACCATTTATTTAAGTGTAGATGATCACGTACGCAAGACTTCATGAGCAGTCAAGCGGTCAGAGGGGCTAGAGCATAACATCTTCCGGATCAGATCTTTAGCACTGTCGGATATGACAGGCCACGGTTCTGAGTCAAAGTCGATATATCCCTTCAACACAGCATCAAAAATTCCTTGCTGTGTTTCTGATACCAAAAAAAAAACACAAAACCAAACTTCAGCAAACCTTTGTCAATGGCATTAAGCGAACACATCGAAAACGGCTATAAGCTATTTGCGCATACCTGCCCAAAAAGGCGGGACACCACTTAGCAAAATGTAGAGTATAACACCAGCAGTCCACACATCAGCTTCTGGACCATAGAGTTTAAGAAGAACCTCAGGAGCAACATAGTATGGACTTCCAACAACATCTTTGAATGTTTGGCCTGAGAGATTAGAGTACCAAAATACATTAAGCATAACAAATGGAGCACTCTAGAGATCAAACCAAATGTTTCAATATCAAAAGCTCTATGATTTTAATAAGATGCTTAGACACTCTAAACTAGATACCACATTACCTGGTTTGAAGAAAACAGAGAGACCAAAATCAATGGCCTTGAGAGAGAAGTCATCATCCTTATTAACCAACAAGAAATTCTCAGGCTTCAAGTCTCTATGCATCACACCAAGCGAATGACACGCCTCAACAACACCGACAATGATCTTGGTCAACTCGGCAGCTTTCCTCTCGCTGTAATGCCCTCTTTGAATAATCCTATCAAACAACTCACCACCAGCACAAAGCTCCATAACAATGTGAACATACAAAGGATCCTCATAAGCTCCTTTAATGGTAACAATGTTCTTGTGACCAGCTAAATGGTGCATTATCTGAATCTCCCTCCTAACATCCTCAACATCTTCTTTAGATATCAGTTTCCTCTTGGATATAGACTTACATGCATAATCAACACCCGTGGAAACCTCGGTACACAAATACGTCGTCCCGAATTGTCCTTGTCCTAGCTTACGGCTCAAGGTGTAAAGATCACGGATGTTAGGAGTCTTGTGACCAAGAACATAGTAAGCTTGATTGTCAACGTTACGCCGCATAATGGGTTCTTTAACAGGAATCACAAGAGCTGGATTGTTGTTGTTGTTGTTGTCCTGTTTTTGAGCTTCTTTGGAGAAATCTCGGTGTTCTGTGGTGGGGGCGGTAGGAGAATGATCAGAGGAAACAGTGGTGGTGGATTTGGAATTCTCCTCGGGCCTAGTGTTATGATTGCCCTCGTAGATTTTGTCCTTGAAAGAACCACGGCATGAATTGCCCATGAAACAATCTCTCTATTTTTTCCCCCACAAGTTTCTCACTTTCTTCTTCTCCTCATCCAACGATACTTTTATCAAAAAAAAAGAAACATAAACAAACAAACTCAAATCAGAAAAAAAGTATCAAACTTTGGAACCATATCAGAGAACCCAAATCAGATCAAGCTTCAAAAACATAATTTTTTGTAATATAATCAAAATTATTGAACCAAAAAAAAAAAAGACAAGACAAGAGTTGCTGAAAAGTCGTTATTCAGGAGAAGTTTCATTAAATGTTCATCGACCATTTTTACCAATATTATAGATGGATAGATCCCACACACCAAAAAAAAAAAAAAAAAAAANAAAAAAAGAATCAATAGGTAAATAAAGAAACATCAAGAAAGAGAGGATCTAGTACCGGAACAGCCAGAAGAGACGATGGTATTGATAAGGATTAGGATTAGGATTAAGATTAAGAAATCTGATTATTTTTCTGGGAGGAGATGAAGAAGAAGACGAAGAAAGATAAATATTATTCGTAGATTAGTTTTTGTTTAAAGTCAATAACAATAAGAAAAAAAATGGTTTCTTTCTAACGTTCTTTTTATAAAAAAGTATTTATATAATAACTTTGTGTGTTGCTGTTTCTGGTTGGGTAAATGGATTCGTTGAATCATCAGCAAGAGTGTAAAAGAATGATTCTTTTTTTGTGGATTTGTAAAATGATGAGAGAGGATGAGGAGGATGGTGCAGAGAAGAAAGGTCTTATTAGTGCTCTCTCTTTACGCGGTTTCGTCTCACCTTCTTCTTCTTCTTCATTCGTTAATTGCTCATTTAATTATTGAATTAATAATCATCCTCTTTTACTGGTGTGGTGTGTGACTAATGATTATTAATGCAACTAGGAAAGTAGTAGTAGTATAAAATTGTTGTGGTTTTGTTTAGGATAATTTATTTTTAAGAGATTGATTATAAGCCTAACGTTCATAGTAGCTTTTTTTTTAAGAGTTGGATTTGGATGTGCTTTTGTTGCCCAACTTAGCTAATAATTAACAAACATATTATTATTAGATGCTTATAGTTGTTAAAGAGTTAATTTATGGCTTTGGTTAACAGAACGAAACACTGGACAACTTATTTGGTCTTCAAAAAATAAAACAGTTTGACTGTTCAACATTGGTTCATCAAGATTGTTCATTCTTTTTTTTGTTTTTGTTTTTCTTTTTTGGCTAGAATCTAGATAAGATTTATTAAATAAAACATTCTGGTTTGGGTACGTTGCAGCTATAATTATAACTCAAATTTCATCATCAAAAAATTTGGTTAGAACTAACTAGTAGTGAATCCTAATATAATACAACTTTTTTTACAAATAGCAATACTTAGAAACTTAGAAGTTAGAACTTAGAAGAAGAAAATAAAAGGTCACTTTTTTCTTACAAGAACTAAAAGGCGTGAGACATGTCATTGTCGGTTTGTGAGTAAGGTCGCAGACTACATTTGTCTCGCACGTGGTGCAAATTTAGTTGTCTACTTTCATTTTTCTCATCATTTTTGTTTGTCTTTTTTTTGGTAAAAACAGTTGTCTTTGAGAAAACTAAACGGTAAACCGATGAGAAGCTAGATCTACTTTAACTCTTATATATTGTTTTGAGTGTTCTTTATAAGATCTTATCCATAGATGATAGATCGAGGTCGAGGAACAACAAGATTTCATATTTGTTATGTGATCCAACGTCCGGACTCCGGATTTAAGTTATAACACATGAACGAGCTGTCAAACCCCAACGTGGGAAAATGACCAAAATCAACCCTAACTATTTGTCAAACGTTTTTTTATACCTAAACTTTAATACCTTGCAAATAACTACCTGAATTGTATTAAAATTTAGATTTGCTACCTAAACTATATAAAATGTTGTCAATTTCAACCTCTGTTCGAACAATATTAAATCAGAGTTTAATGATCTTGAGTCAGACGGTCCGCGACTTCAACGTAGCACTGGAACTTTCCAAAACTACGTCGTTTTGGTCATTTTGGGTATTTTGTAGCAAGAAATTACCAAAAATGAAGTCTCACAGCACACCCAAAAACGGACTCCAATACTCCATTTTTGTCAAACGCTTTGTTTCGTGCCACAACAAACCTAAAAATGACCAAAACAACTTAGTTTTGGTCATTACCAGTGCCATATAGATACCACAGATCGTTTGACTCAACATCGTTAAACTTTGATTTAACAATGTTCGATCAAAGGTTGAAATTAACAACATTTTATATAGTTTAGGTAGCAAATTTGAATTTTAATACATTTCAAGTTGTTATTTGTAGGGTGTTGAAGTTTAGGTATAAAAAAGCGTTTGGCAAAGAGTTGGGGTTGATTTTGGCTGTTTTCCCGGTAAACGCTTTATATAATATCTTATTATATAAACCTTGATGACAAAATTACTCATTAACAAGATCGTGACATGTGTCAATTGTATCATTCAGATATTGACACATGTCAATTCATTATTAAAATTTGACATGTGTTAATTGTATCATTCATATGTTGACACATGTCAATTCATTATTAAAATTTTAAAAAATAAAAATGTAAAATTCAAAACCTAACCTAAATTTTTTTTATATAATAGTAAATAGATAAAATAAAATCTAATTTCATCTAAAATCTAATTATAAGATAAAGTATATATATATACCATAAAATTCAAAATTAAAATATTGTTTACTTATTTTAATTTTAAGTTGCTATATTACAAGAAAAAGACCCTTACTTTTTATATAAGATAAAAAAATGATTGTGAAACTTATACAATTAGTTACTGTTTCTAAAAAAAAAATAAATACTCACCTTTACATAAAGAAAAAGATAATTGATGTAAAAAAAAAATAGATCGTCTCATATTTTTTCTACCAATCAAATAATTTATTCAAAAGACTGCTATTGTAATATATATGATAGGAGTATGTAAGATTAACCTTTGCGTTTTTGTAACTATAAAAATGTTAAAGTGAAGAGACGTATAATAAGTTATTTAATGCGTTCATAAAGACAATTTGTTGGTAGTAGTTAAGACTAAAGATTATATTTTAACAGTAAAATATATTTGTGTGTACAAATAAACTTTTAGTGGTAATGTAGACAGTAGATTTGTAAATGGATATACATTAGTGTATTATAGCAAAAAAAACAATTATTTTCTATAACTAAAAGTTTATCTCTTTACTTTTATACATTGTTTTTACTTACGAAAAGAATTAAATACATATTCTTTGTTAAATTTCATTTAATTTTAATACTTTTGAACTCATCTACAACTATTTTCTTTAACTAAAAGTGTATTTATTTATTTTTTCAACCAAACAATAAATTAAAAGGAATTTTTTCGGTTAGTTGCCTAAGCCAGAGGGAAGGGGTTTACAAAAGAAACTTCAGAGATAAGAGAATGTGAAGCACGGACAAGACAATCCGCCTTCGAATTTGTCGCATGCGGGATCCAAGAGATGGAGATTAGTGGAAAAAACTCCAGCGAATTAAACTCATCGAGCAAGTTCGAGAAGGATGGCCAATATTCAGGGCAATGCACCATAGTAAGTAACTCAACACGTATCCGCTCCATGGCCCACAACAACGCTTCAAACTCTGAATGCAGGGGGGAGGGGCTCCGTCTTAGACACTTGGCCCCCAACAACAAGGTTCGCTCCTCACCAATGCAACACCACTAGCCTAATCATGGATGCTCATTGGTTACTTTCCAAGAACCATCAATTTGACAACAAGGTGAAGAAACTTGGACATCCGAGGATGGAGATGGAGCCGACATGACCGCCGTAAAAGATAGCGCCTCTTCCTAGGCTAACTCATCGCCCGAAGCCTGAGCAATTATATCATTTGTCTCGATCTCAAAACCTTAAAAAAATTATTTAATTTCCAGATTGCTCATAAAAATCATAGTAATTGAAGAAGTTGATTAGGATCACCCTGTTGAGAGATATCCCTCCAGAAAACAAAATCCAAATTTGAGTACACCAACTCATATGGAAAACCCTCTGATGAGACCAGAGTCAGAGATAAATCTTAAACTTCCCACGAGTGAGGGCATTCAAAAAAAAATGATCAATAGTCTCAACCGCAAAGTCGCACCTTTTATACCAGATATTTACGTTGGACACCTCGGTGTATCTAATTACTTTTATAGATAATTTTTACTTACTAAAAATACATACTTTATATTCTTGGTTAAATTTTATTTTATTTTAATAACTCTAAACCCGCACATCGGACGGGTCCTAATCTAGTAATTATACTAAAGTCCGAATATATATACACTAGTAGCCATTCCGTGCTACGCACGGATTTAATTTACATTATGTTTGGATATTTTTTGTAATTTTTGGAGATTGTTAGTTAAAACTATATTAACTAAATAAAATTATTATGTAAGATTTGAGATATGAGAGTTAGTAAAATGTGTATCTTTCTATTTATAAGAGAAATTGTAGTTAAGAGCATATGAAAAATACACTAATTTTTATATCAATTAGGTAATGTAATTTATACTTTCTCTGGTTTTTTTCTTGTCGTTTAAGGTTTTCTCACACAAATTCAAAAAATATATATTAAATTGTCTGTTTTACCTTTTATTAATCTATTTTATAAATATTTCATTAGTCAAAACTTTAAAACAGCAGGGATAAAGCTGAAATACTCACCAAACATTTTCATAAAAAACCTAAAATGACAACTAAATTAAAACATAGGGAGTATTTCATTATTATAGGAGTCACATAAGCTATGTTAGAGTTATAGATATGCAATCATTACATATTAATATATTTTCTTATATATGTAATATTTCTAAATACTATTATTAATCATTCATTGCAAAATATTTCCTTATTATGAAAGTTACAAAAATGAGAGTTAGTACAAAATATGGGATTGATGAGATGGAATAGAAAAGTAAATAAAAAATGTGTCAGGTTTATAAAATACATTATTGTGAATTAATAACTAAATTGTATATTGTTTTAAATATATATTCAAGAGTTATAATAAATATAGACAGTTATCTATTTATCAAAAAAAAATATATTCAATTCTCATTTAGTTTTTTAGAAATTATATATTAAAATATACTTTAGTTTATTTTAAATAGATTGAAAATGAAATAAAATAATGTAATATAAAGATCATGTGAATTATTTATATTAAAGTGTGGAAATAAAACAGCAAATTATTACTCGACATTATCCTATACAACCCAAATATTATAATCTTATATCCTTAAACTATTTAATCATCAAATTATTTGTTAATTGAATAAATTTGTTACACTAAAATTTTAAAGAAGCAAAATGACACTTTTGAAAGAAGAGATCATCAAATGAAAATTTTTTAGAGTTTTCAAAAGAAAACTTTAATATATTATTAGATGATATAATATAGTAAGGTTTCTTTCAACTCTAAATCTAAGAATCTGACACCCAACATAATTATATATTAAAATTATTTTAAAATCAAATACACATGAAATTTTTTTTTTTTTATAAGTATTTTAAAATGATTGCATAAATCATCAAAAGATGAACAAAGTATAAATAATTTACATTTGTGGAAAAAGTTTTCAAGACTTACTAAGATAATATTTCTTCTAAAGTTAGGAAGTTTCCAAAAACTGATGATCTGAACAACGATACTATTGTTACCAGGGTTTTGTTGTTAGTTGGAGATTGTATCGAGGATATAATAGAAAGTAAATGTTTTAGTTTTCACAATAGTATGAAAGAGGATGTGATTGTATAGTAATAAAGTTTTCAAGACTTACTAAGATAATATTTCTTCTAAAGTTAGGAACTTTCCAAAAACTGATGATCCGAACAACGATACTATTGTTACCAGTGTTTTGTTGTTAGTTGGAGATTGTATCGAGGATATAATAGAAAGTAAATGTTTTAGTTTTCACAATAGTATGAAAGAGGATGTGCTTGTATAGTAATAGGTTGTTTTAGAAAACTAAACTTTATAGAATGTTTGAGCCTTTAAGAGAGAGAAGGGATTGAAATCAAATATTAGTGATCATAAATTCGCAAGTGTTTCAAAATAATAAGTTAAAATGAGAAGTAATATAAACAAAAATGAAAACTGAGGAAAATAGTGGGTAGATATAATGCAATGCATAAAATGATGATATTCTTTCAAATCAAACCTAAGTAATTATGTTCATAATTTAATTTTATATAAACAATTTTTAAAAAATTTAAACTAATTTACTTAAATAATACCATCCCACCCTCTTACTTAAACTTGTTTCTGCTTGTCCCCGTGAAAATTATATAAGATTCAAACACATAAATTAAACCCAAGAATTCAAACCTATAAATTTAATTTAATTAATGTTGGTATAGTTACAAGATGAAACCAACGACAGACTGATATAAGGTGGCTTTAGATTCTTGGGGTTGCATATATTTCTAATTAAAGATGGAAGGAAGAAAATGTTGATGGTTTTTTTTTTGGTTTTATGGGCTTGTAGTTAAATATGTCCAAATTATAGTTAATTAGGTCCAAACAAAAAAAATCCAGGTGTCAGAAATAGAGTAAGTCAAATGTCATTTTCTTAGCAAAAGTTGAAAAAAATCTTTAAACTAATTTACTTAAATAATACCATCCCACCCTCTTACTTAAACTTGATTCTGCTTGTCCCCGTGAAAATTATATAAGATTCAAACACATAAATTAAACCCAAGAATTCAAACCTATAAATTTAATTTAATTAATATTGGTATAGTTCCGAGATGAAACCAACAACAGACTGATATAAGGTGGCTTTAGATTCTTGGAGCTGCATATATTTCTAATCCCTGTTTTAAAAATCCCCGCCTAACACTGATTACGCCCCGTAAAATCGTTAGGCCCACCCTCACCGCCTCGATTAATGACTAATCCCCGCCTAGCATCAATTGTCTGATTATGTCTGTCTAATCCGATTATTTTCCGCTTAATTTTGTGTATAACGATTATTTTTGGAACTAAATATAAATCAGACATATATATTTTTGTTATTTCGACATTTAAATTAAGAGTTTATGATGTTTTACGATAACTAATGTATAAACTTATAATAAAAATCATAATTTTAAAGACAATACTATAGTTTTATATTTTTCTTTTAACATAAACAGAATTATACATATATTTAGTACAATATATTTTAATTTTATTACTAATTTAATAAAATAACTCGAAAACTAGTCCCCGATTAATCCTCGTTTTATCTCCGATTTTCTCGCTAGGCGCTAGGCCCATCCCGACCGCCCAACTAGCGCCTAGCGATTTCTAAAACAGGGTTTCTAATTAAAGATGGAAGGAAGAAAATGTTGATGGGTTTTTTTTGGTTTTATGGGCATGTAGTTAAATAGGTCCAAATTATAGTTAATTAGGTCCAAAAAAAAAAAATTCAGGCGTCAGAAATAGAGTAAGTCAAATGTCGTTTTCTTAGCAAAAGTTGAAAAAAATCTTCTCATATTATATAATATAGTAGATTATGACCCGCGGTATATCGCGGGGCAAGTTTCTTTTGATTTTTTTTTAATTTACTATTTTAATACTAATTTTGCTAATGTACTCTTTTATTAATTTTTGTGATTTAGTATATAATTTGTGGTATACCGCGCAACAATTTTTTTTAATTCAATCTTAATTAAATCAATTTGATTCGACATATTTTATATTGGTATTGTTAAAATAGTAATATAAAGATTTAACTGTATCGAAGTATCATATTAATGATATTTTATTTTTTAGTATTATCAATTCAATCATGTAATATCATATAACCCGTAATATAATATAACTCTTTTCTGTTATTTTGAAAATTTAATATGTTTAAATATTCATAATTTTAAACTTTTTATTAAGTTTAGATATATCAGTTATAAACTATAAACTTCTTAAAATTCTATAGTTTACTATATACGGTAAATTTACGATATATGTATGTTGAACACACACTTTTTATATTAATTAAATAATATATGTTTGTTTAAAAAAATTCAAATCACAATATATGCAGGAAAAAATATATTTTTATTAACTTTATGTATTATATGATGACTCACTACATTTAAATTTTAAAATAAAAAAAGATGATAGAAAAATATTTTTTTTAATATGGAATAAATCTTGGGGAATTGTCATAAATACCACTAAAATAGGTTTTTATTCCAAAAATACCACAATTTAGTTTTTTTTTCCAAAAATACCACTAAAATGTATTTTTTTTCCAAAAATACCACATAATTAAATTAAATTTCTAATACTAAAAACTGATTCCTAAATTCTAAATACTAAACCCTACCCCTAAAAACTATACCCTAAAACTAAATGTGTCAACCCAAACCTAAAAAAAAAAAATCTACATCCTTAAAAATCATTTTTTTGTGTTTGTGGTAATTTTGGAAAAAATACTTTTGTGGTAATTTTGGAAAAAAAAACTAAAAAAGGGTATTTTTGGAAAAAAAACTTTTTTTAATGGTATTTGAAGGAATTTCTCATAAATCTTTTAAAAATCTATATTAATTATAGAATATTATATATATAGATATTTAAAATATTTTAATTATGTTTTGTTATAAGGATAGTAGAGAGAATAAAAACTTGTTTGGATTAAATATAAGCATTAAATGACATTAAATGTAAAAACTTTCCAAAACCGATTTTTGAGCAAAAACTGCTGCAAAAATATATAGATACTAGATTAAGACCCATGCTAGAGCACGAGTTGAAATTCATTTTATTTATATAATAAATTTTATATAAAATATAATTATGTGATTGTTTTTAAAAGTTTTATTGGATAAAACATTATGCAATAAAATCATATGCTAAATATGATGGCTTAAAAAAGACACTTATTTTGTAAGTTTTATATTGTTAATGATTCTAGATAATTACTTGTGTTATAACACTGGTTAAATTTTATTTTATACGAAATTTTGTATATTTTATATTTTAAAATAAAATTTTAATATGTTGTATTAGGTTATATATGTGAAGTTATTTCAACAATGTATATTTTACATCATGACTTGAATGTCATAATAAGACATAAGTTTGTAAATTTGAATTTCAATATTCAAATTTTGACCCGTTACTCAGTAAAATTTTTAATTCAATTGATTTTATATTTAAAGAATAATATTACTAAATCTTGAATATTTTATAGATTGAAGAATTTATATTTGTTTTTAAAATTCAACTTATGGTATATCCGGAAATAAAACTATTTTAAATTATAATAAATAATATGATAATTTATTTGTTTCACAAAATAGACTCATATATAAAAATAAAAGGTGAAGTATAATGATAGTTAACAAATTAATATGTTAAGTTAGATATCAAAAGATATTATTTGATGAATAATTTAATAAATAAAATTAATATGGTAAGTTAGATGATATGATTCTTTAAAATATTCTATTTAAGATTTTTGGTATAACCTATTTGTAACTAATTAATCTAATCATTAATGTATAACCTATTTGTAATCCCCTATATAATAAAACGGAATTACACAACATTGTTTTGTAGACTATATAATTTTAATAAATGAAATTAATATGGTAAGTTAGATGATATGATTCTTTAGAATATTTTATTTAAGATTTTTGGTATAACCTATTTGTAACTAATTAATCTATCATTAATGTATAACCTATTTGTGACCAACTTATTAAAATTATTATATAGGGGATAACTTATAAAACAAATAAAACTTTGATCTACTTCAATAGATTATCAGAAATTACCCAATAATTTAATGAAAACTGAGTGTAGTCTATTGGAACTTTCTCTTTGTTTTATTGAATGCTCGGCCATAAGAAAAGTCATTATACAGCTGCCATAAAATAGTCGAATATATCTTTCTTCTAAATAACAAAATTCAAAACACAAAATACAAAGGATGAAAATATGAAAAAGTCACAAAAACTGTGGGGTAAAATTTTCTCCAAAACCGGTGGTAAATATCAAATCCAAGATTCCAAGTACTTGGGAGCTTTTGAGCAATCTAAACACAAGAAAATCTCAGTCTTCTCTTCTCAAACAAGATGGTCCACAACATAACAACAATAAAACCCAACAACTTGGGAGCGGACAATATCATAGTAATGGGTTTGGAGAGCCCAAGAATTTTTATTTACAGCTCACTAACACTTACTGCTAACAACTCACAAGTTTCTGGTTCTGAATCTGATGCTGATAGAGATAAATCTATTCATCTAAGCTTCACACTGATTTAGTTGCATCTACCATTTTCTCCACTCATCCACTTGTGGTCACAGTGGTGCTATTATTTTCACAATTGTATAATCACTGCGTATATACTAAATGGACAAGATGATTTAAAGCTACCACTGAATTTTGGGTAATAACAATCATAATCAATAAAATTCATGTGGCAGCAAAGTCAACCTACATAGCAATATTTTTTCATCAATAACTGAAAAAATGCCAAATTCTAGTCCAATAGAAGCATCATGTAATTTATTCTTTTTAGAAAGAAGAAAACAATCTCAGAAACTTGTGCTCTCTCTTACTCCTCAGCCGTTTAGCCACTTGGATGATCAAGTCCTTGAGGAACCTTCCCAGGATAGTTTGTGGTCTCTACAGAATCAGTCGCCAAGTTCCTATACTCCCAACAACAAAATAATTAATCCAAAACACTCTCAAATCTTATTACTATTCTATCAGAACTTATGGACATTTTCTGCTTACCCTTGATCCACGATGACCACTGAGCGAAGCTCACAGTTTTTGAAACTGAAAACAGTTAGAGATTTTGATTAGTTAAACAGTATACTGCATTCCTTAACTTATACAAAAGGTTGGTGCTTGTAGACAACAAGTTTCTGTTTAAGTTCTTACTGTATAGACAACTCTTTCTTTATGTCATCGGCACAATCTTTCCCGAAAGAACTCAAGAGACCATGCAAGAAGCCGCTGTGAGATACAACTGCGATCTCCTTCTCTTTCCTCGTCCATAGCCTTCACAAAGCAAATGGCAGTTGAGAGATTCAGCTATACGTAACTCCATGGAAAAATTAGTAATAAAAATGAAACTCACCATTTGAAGAACTCTACACCTCTGGCTGCAACTTCTTCAGGGGTCTCTCTTGGACTCGGCTTCCACAAAACATCCTTGTCGCTTTCGATCTGAAACCATAGAGAAAAATAACATAAGCAACTTGCCAACATATCAGCATAGATAGATATTAAACCAAATAAGATGTTTTTGTACAATTGAGAAATCGATTGCGGGAAAGAGAGCCTTGTACTCTGTGACGCTTCTTCGCCTGTCACAAGGATGATCACCCTGCATTCATAAAAAAAAAAAAAAATCTTTAACAATGTGATCTTCGCCCATCTATACTAACAACACCCTCCTTAATTACTTATGTACCATAGTTTCCCTGCATAGCTCAACAGCAAGAAAAGGTGGGACATTTAAGCTAGAAATCGCAGGACGATCGCTGCTCCCAGCGTTGGCCACCATTAGCGGTGTTGCATCCGCTCCATCAGTATCTTCTTCACCTCCAAAAGCACCAACAGCTGTTTGTATTGTTCTACATTTAACAACAATTATAAAAACTGAGTCATTATAGCTACCTATTTCAGTATGCTGAATAACCAAAAAGAACAACGAGCAACTTATAGTCACAAAGGTGTGAAAACGTATTTACCTAAGCAAAGGTGAAACAATGACAAGTTCAACCTTGTTTAAGAGTTGAGCTTCTCTAACATGATTCCTTAGATTATCAACCTGAGCCATAGAGAGATGATGATGATGACGACAAGATCATAACAAGAGCCATTAAGATCCAGAACAGAACAGAACAGAACAGAAGAGAATAGAGATTATACATACCTGTTGCCAACCAAGAGGGGTGAGACGAGCATCAAAGTAATCCTCAGAAGAGTAAGCACTGTGATCTTTATCTCCAGACACATTATGAATCCCTTGAGCATGTCTCACCTACCAAAACAAAACAAAACCCGTCAGAAACATGGGATAGCGAGAGAAAGAGAGAATAAGAACCACATATTTATCTCCGGTTTGAAAGGAACGAACCAGGTGAATGGTTTTGCAACGATGAAGAGGGTAAAGACCTATGCTTTCGTGGTTCACCATGACTAGAACAATATTTTCTTCAAATCAAGATCAGAACTGAGAAGCAAGCAAAAATGGTGTGAGATCAAGATGTTTTTGTGAAGTGTCGTTGGAGAAAGAGAAGAGATCCTAAACCGCCGCATGTGCCACGCTCTCTATAATCTATATTCTATACTAGTACTGTATAATTTATTTATTTCGAAAAATCCCAAAAAAAAAAAAAAAAGAGACGTGTGAGATTAAAGAAAGGGCCATTGAAACCAGCCCAATAAGGAGTTTGTAAGATCACAGCCGACCTAACTCACATGTCGGTAGCATTATCGTATATTCTTTTCGTTTGTTTGTTTGACTACCAACACAAAACACATAAATTTAGAAAAAAAAAAAAAAAAAAAAAAAAAAAAAAAATTTTNTTTTTCTATGATATTCAACAAAACAGCCATTGCCAACCTCAAGACTCAAGAGAGTAAATAAGTCAATAAAAAGCTTTGTTCCAAAAAACAATATTGGAGGTATAAAGGCATCCCAGAACAGTGAAATTATTAGCCTTTGAGGGTTAAACTTGACCCTAATAATTAATATGCATTGAACCTGCTCTGGAGAAATGGTAAAGTTGATTGGTATTTCACTGTTTTACTTTTAAGAAAGTTATCATGTGAATGTGATTAAGTTACAGTGGAGAGATTCCTTCATGATGCTCATTCATGATTAGCTTCAATAATATAATCCACTCTTCTTATCAATAACAAAATTCCAAAGGAAAGACAAATATTAAAAATTTTATATATGAAGAAGTCACAAAAAGTTTCAGCTAAAAACAAGTACTTGGGAGCTATATTGACTATTGAGCCATCTCAGTCAAAAATGGTCCACAACATGACAAAGATAAAACCAGAGACTTTTCTTTTTACCTCAATCAGTTTGAAGATTATAGTTTCTGTTTACATCATTATCACTCATTAGCACTTTAGTTACAAATCCAAATTTCAGGCAAGGATTGAACTAAGCGAAAATTTTCAAAACGCTTATTCCATTCGCTACACAACGCTCGGGTTATCTACTTGCAAGAGAATCTTACATGATAGTATGTTTTTTGAGTTCCAGGTCCAGATGTTGACAGAGATAAATCTATACTCTTCTCAGCTTCACACTGATAATTTTGTTGCATCCACTGGTTTCCTCACTCCTCCACTTGTAGGGCTATATTTTTCACAATTTATACAATCAAGCTGGTTAGATGAGAATATATAGGAGCAGAGATAGTAGAGCTTCTGATTTGGAAATTTGGAGAGATGGCTACTTACAATCCACTTAAGACTTTGATGGCGTCATAAAAGAACCATTGCAAGGTAATGACAGGTCCAACAATCGTGATCCGAACAGGAAGACTTCTAGTGAAAAGACCAACAAACCCAATGTTCCTCACAGCCTGTAGCTCAA
The DNA here is from genome assembly GCF_000633955.1 of Camelina sativa. Lineage (NCBI taxonomy): Eukaryota > Viridiplantae > Streptophyta > Magnoliopsida > Brassicales > Brassicaceae > Camelina > Camelina sativa. The sequence continues at coordinate 23,810,465 of NC_025703.1, read as the reverse complement.
GCAAAATAACCAACATCAATCAACTCTGCTCGATGGTATGCAAAACTGTGAAATGGAATTCAAATATTAAAATAGTGATGGTTAAGAGTCTTACCTGCAGCACATTCTTGGCTTTGTTGTTGTATAGAGACGAAAGAACCACATCTGCGGGGTTAGATATGACTGTACCTACAGCTCCAGCAGTATAGCCAGCAAGACATGTGACACCTAGTTGTTGAGCTTTAGAGCAATCTTGCTTCCTCTTCTGGATAATCTTTTGATATATAAATTCAACTGACTGCTCAAACGTCGAGAACATCACCATAGAAACTGAAACAACGCATAAACATTGAAATCAACAAGATATGGTATTTGTAGAGAACACAACCAAGTCTACGAAAAGGCTAGTGTGCATCTATATAGCTCAAGTACTTGTTTCATATCCCCAAAGCTAATGCCTAAAACTAAACATAACTGAAGGTTTTAGATGATGCAGAGAGATGATGATGTTAAAATTGATTTAGTGAAAACAAAGCATTGTCGAAGCAGTAACATTACATGGAAGATTACGACACCAGAGCGGAAAAAGTCCCCTGTGGAAGCTGCATATGGAGAGATAAAGACTTAAAGAACAAATACTAAGTGAGACAGCCACGCAGAATGATTCCAAGACAAAGGGCTTACCCAGCAAGACCTTCACTTCTATATACTCTTGGAAATCCATCAATCAAACCTTTCGCAAACAGAGGCTGCGTCTGAACTCTAACTTTTATAGCTTCAAAAGGACATAAAGCCATATCGGCGAATACCTGAGCAGAAGCACTGCTGAGAAAATATATGGAAGTTCTGTTATGATTAGGCAACACATTGCTGTAGAGTGTCTTGAAGTACTCATAGAGTCCAAATCTGCATCCACCTTGAACACCATAGCCTAATAGCTTCCCTGACCAACCTCTCCAAAGATAGGAACGGCCATGCTCTCTTAAGAGAGTGGAGAAACCGGAAGGAATGCTATGATACTTCAGTGGATTCACCTACAAGAGACAGAATGATCGATCCTCACTGACTGATCAATCACAATGATACCAATTTGAGCAAAAAAGATCCTAAATTTAGCAGTTCTATTCCATCGTTATAAATCCTAACAAGACAAGCGACTTAAAGAAACAAACAAGATTAGAGATTTGAAGCAGAGCAAAGGTGGAAACACAAACCTGCATATTGACTTTGAGGACATCGAGAGGGGTTATAGCCAAATGGGTAGTTCCGGCACTAAGCATTCCTCCCATGGTACAAACAGTATAAAACCAAGGAGACGACAGATCATCGTCTAGTTTAGTCTTGACTCTTGTCATCTTCTACAAAAATCGTCTCGAATCCCGATAAACCCTAATCCCTCAGAAAAAACAAAGTTGTTCTTTGGCGTTTTCTCTGGTAAACCCCAAAACCCAGAATAAGAAGAAGAAACACGTCAGGGGAGGAAAGGTATAGAAGAAGGGGCAAAGAGTGTGTACGTGGAAGAAAGGGTTCTCATTTTTTCTGATGGAGATCTCTCGTCCACGTCTCACGGACAAAGACAAGGCTCAGAACTTAACATAAGGCTCTCTCTCTCATTTACTTTTTCCACTAATAAAGTTCCAAGCGTTCTGGAGAACAACGGGTTGGCGGAAAAATCGAATCTTGTGGTAAGAAGGTAATTTTCAGTTTAGGTTTCATGCCGGCGGATTACCGTTACCGGAATATTTTTGAGTCCTCTTTTTTTTTTTCCTAATTGGGCTTTCATGGACCTTGTAGTTTTGGTTTTCTACTGTTTTCACTTCACACAAATGATCAACCAAAGTTTCCTGAAAATGATCCTCTACATATTGACATTTTCATTCACTGACAAGAATTGGTTTGCCTCAATTTGAAGCCAATAAGATTTGGTTCATCTTGCTTAACCAGAGCTTGCCTATTGTTATTAGCTTGCTTCAGGTCTTCTACTAACAAAAACCGAATATGAGTGGATGGATAAAAGACATTTGCTAGATTCTGATGGTCATTTGTCACGTTTTGTTACTGTGTTTAAACTTTAAACTTAGGACAGTGATCCTTCAATGAAACGCCTGATTCAAAATAAGAGAAACCAATGACATGCCAAAAAGAGACTAAGCAAAACTCATACATTGTCCTTTATTTGTGTAGAAAATTACAGTACAGAGAAAGATTTGATTCCAAAACTCAAACATCAAAAAAAAATCACCTGGAAATGCTGTTGACAAGCCTAGCACCAATCTTATCAAGCTTCTTCACAGACGCAACAGATTTCAAATGTCCAACTTTCCAAAACGCTTCCACCATCTTCTCTCCGATCACTTGACCCATCTCCTCCGAATCAATCACAGCAACCGCTGTTGGTCCAGCTCCGCTAATCGTACATCCAAATGCTCCAGCTTCCAAAGCCGCCTTCTTCACAGCTTCCATTCCAGGAATCAAAGGTGCTCTTGTCGGCTCCACAATCTTATCAGACGACAACGCCTTCCCAAGCATAACAGCGTCTCCTTCTAGCACCGCAGCGACTAAAGCAGCAGCTTGACTACTATTCCAAACATGGTGAACCATTGGAATCTCAGTAGGTAATGCAGCTCTCATTTTCTTAGTTGGAGCTTCAAAGTTAGGGCTAACTAGAACAAAGAAGAGATCTTTTTCAGACGGGAACCTCAATGGTTTCAAGTCAAGAGGCTCGTAGTTTCTAATCAAAACGAATCCACCCATGATCGCTGGTGCGATGTTATCAGCGTGATAACCGGAAACCTTAGCTTCCGATTCTAAACCGGCTAAAACCAATTCCTCACTCCCTAATTTCCGGCCAAAGATCTCATTAACCGCCACAGCTGCTGCGGCGGCGCTAGCTGCACTAGAGCCTAAACCACTACCTAAAGGTAAGCCTTTGTGCAAATCTAACGACAAACCAACCGATCTAATCCCTAACATCTTCATCGTAGCAATGGCGGCGATTCCAGCACAGTTCCGGAGAGGATTCGTGCTGAGCTTTGTTGTGGTTCCGGTGATCTCCGAGATTGAGATCTCACCGGCTCTTACCGAAGGATCCACACGGAGAGTCACGTGGTCACCGAGACCATCGACGGCGCATCCTAGGAAATCAAACCCTGGTCCNTGCTCCAGCTTCCAAAGCCGCCTTCTTCACAGCTTCCATTCCAGGAATCAAAGGTGCTCTTGTCGGCTCCACAATCTTATCAGACGACAACGCCTTCCCAAGCATAACAGCGTCTCCTTCTAGCACCGCAGCGACTAAAGCAGCAGCTTGACTACTATTCCAAACATGGTGAACCATTGGAATCTCAGTAGGTAATGCAGCTCTCATTTTCTTAGTTGGAGCTTCAAAGTTAGGGCTAACTAGAACAAAGAAGAGATCTTTTTCAGACGGGAACCTCAATGGTTTCAAGTCAAGAGGCTCGTAGTTTCTAATCAAAACGAATCCACCCATGATCGCTGGTGCGATGTTATCAGCGTGATAACCGGAAACCTTAGCTTCCGATTCTAAACCGGCTAAAACCAATTCCTCACTCCCTAATTTCCGGCCAAAGATCTCATTAACCGCCACAGCTGCTGCGGCGGCGCTAGCTGCACTAGAGCCTAAACCACTACCTAAAGGTAAGCCTTTGTGCAAATCTAACGACAAACCAACCGATCTAATCCCTAACATCTTCATCGTAGCAATGGCGGCGATTCCAGCACAGTTCCGGAGAGGATTCGTGCTGAGCTTTGTTGTGGTTCCGGTGATCTCCGAGATTGAGATCTCACCGGCTCTTACCGAAGGATCTACGCGGAGAGTCACGTGGTCACCGAGACCATCGACGGCGCATCCTAGGAAATCAAACCCTGGTCCCAAATTAGCGACGGTGGCTGGCGCAAAAGTCTTGACGGAGACGAAAACTGGCTCCGGCTCAACGGCGACGAGGGTTTGTACGGAAGCTTTACATCGAAAGACGGAGACTTTCGCGAACAACGGCGGCGATGGATTGGATTTGGGTTGGAAATATGAAATGGGTTTGGAAGGAGACTGGAAACAGAGACTCGCCATTAGAGAACAGTAGTGAGATCACAAATGCAAATGAACAAAGGCGAACACTTTAATACAAATTATATAAGAGAGAGAGAGAGAGAGATGAACAAACGTGACCACCTAACCTAATGCTTTCTCCAGTAAAGCTGATTACTTTTTTTAAGAGTGGAATGAGTGAGATCACATTCAGATTGGCTCCTGACCAGTGAAATTAACGGTTTAACTACCAACCGAAGTGAACCGGACCGGGAAGCTTGTTCACTTTGAATTGGCTCTTACAAGTACTTTGAGGTTTAAGTTTATGCTTCAGTTTTAGATGATTGTAAATATATATAACTTATCTCATATCTGCATCTAAACAAAATCTCATTTTGGTTGCAAATGAGGTGTGTGAGTTAAAATGTACATATTAGCATACAAAACCATAAGTATATATAGTCTTTTTGTTTCTTCATATAGATCTTCTAGATGCGCTCCTTGAGATACTATTCGCATTCATCGAAAGATTGTTGTGTCTTTTGCGCTTTAACCTTCGCTGTGTTTCTTCTTCCTTTTCACCAACAAATGCTAGAAACGTCTGCAGTTTTGTTAAACGTGACCTTTTTGGTGAAGGTATAGCTTCTTCTTCTACTACTTCAGGCGTGTATTTGCAGAAGTCGTGGATTATTTTGAAGAAGTGGATAAAGAGAGCGACGAGACAGACGATCCCAACCACAAGGAACATGCCCCAGAAGCTATGGACATTGAGCTGTTCTGAGTCCCCTGACTGAGACCCGTGCGGGCTGCTGCAGTTGGATTTGGAAAGCCATCGGTCATGGATCTTCTGAAGCTCGCCTGTTTCGGATAGTCCAAGAATTGTGGTTGACATGTCAACTGCTAAAGGAGAGTCTCTTGGGAAAGCCTTTTGAACAGAAAATGCAAAAATGTGATCAGAAATATGTTTGAACATGCTGGTAAAGAGAGAAGAAACTCAGAAGATGATGACTCACAAATCCCCAACCGCATCTAGTGAATTCTTGGCCTCTGATGGCAAACTTACAGTAATCTGAGAGGAAGAGATCAACATAAGGACGTTCATCAACGATTGCAGCAACAGTACCATTTTGAAGCGCATTAGCATATTCTTCAGGAGAGGCGAGAGGCACAAGCCTAGATCTGGCAATGTTAAGCTCCTCTGTCATGTAGTTTTCAGCAAATGAACCAACCTGGAAGCCAATACGACCACTGCTACTGATGAGTGTATCTACTCCTTTTATAGGTGAATTAAGCTGTTGCACTGTAAGTATCGATGTGAGACTCGCTGTGTAGCTAGATGTAATGATCAGAACCACAAAAAGCCATATCAGAAGCACCATACGACCAAGCGTGCTCACTGTAGTCTCTCCTGAGAGTTTGATTTCATAAAAGATGTTAAGAACTTCACACAGGAATTGCAGTAACTAGCTTGAGGGGGTTTCGAGACTTACTGTGGGAGAAAAACATTGTCGAAAAGGTGAACCTGCATCGTAATAAGAGATTAGAGCTATAGCAATCTACATTTTATGCAGACAAATAAGATGACTCTTGTATACTAACCAGAGAATGGTAATGATTTGTCGCCTTGGCGGACCACGAAACTCATCATTTATACGGTGTTCAAGAATCCATATTGCAGCTCCAACAATAACGAAAAAAGATGCTGTTACTCCCCACATAGGAAGAGTAAACGGGCGTAAAAAGGCCCAAGGATTTTCGTTAAGTCTTGTGACAGGAGCAACAACGACAAGGCCTGACTCAATGTATGGCTGGGTGTAATCCACAATCTTGGTCCGTCTAGTGACAATGGCTATGTCACCTACAACAGCATCAAAGTCAACCCCAGTGGTGACCTTTTTGACCAGCTCATTGTAGTTTGG